>NW_007277786.1:0-840 GCF_000164805.1 Carlito syrichta | reverse complement strand
GGGAAATGCCGCGTCAAAGGTTTACTGCATTGTGATGTGTTTTCCAGTAGTTTGATTCCTGGGTGCTGTACGGTGTAATACACGATTCTCAAGGTACGGCTTGAATGAGCATAGCCGAGCATGTTATGTCGATACTTCACATGTAGGAATGAGCATGTCAATGGTGTCAGACTGAGTGAAATGAGTGCTCCACACTCACTTGTAGAAAAGCACTGCTTGCCTTCTGCTTGAGCCCTAAAACGTTTTACCCCTTGGCGTTTCTCTAGGCTAGGAAATGCAGTCACTCTCGCGCTGGCCTTGCTGAATAAGCGTAGACGGCCTGTGTGAGGCTCGTTGTGCAATGTGCATCTTCCTGGGGCAGGAGCTTTTCAAAATGTGCAGCGCTCTCTATGGGCTATCTATGTTATTCTCACTTGGTGCATGCTGCAACACATGAGTCTGAGTCTCGCAGTTTCCTTCTCCTTTGGACTTCGGCTCTGCAGAGTGCCTCTGTGTGACCTAAGAGTTCTCTCATAGGACACGCTTTGCCCATGTGCAGCTCTACGCTGCCCCCCAGGGGACGATGGGAACCCCACAGTGGAGCAAGAAGGCATTACTTGGTGAATTCCCTGGGTGCATTCTGAAATGTTTCTCCTTTTCAAATTTTTGTGTGGGAGGATACACAATTGATCTGCCAAACGCATTGACGGAAACGAGCTGACTGCCTTGGTGGTGCTTGTTTCGAATGTCCGTCTCCCTTGGAAAGTGCTGTGTGAGAAGTGTGCAGCACTGTGAGTTTCTGGCACTGAGTGTGCGTGCTGTAATTCCTCCTTCCCACTTGTTCCCTTTCGTGTATCTTAC
>NW_007277785.1:0-713 GCF_000164805.1 Carlito syrichta | reverse complement strand
CCGCGCTGGCCTTGCTGAATAAGCGTAGACGGCCTGTGTGAGGCTCGTTGTGCAATGTGCATCTTCCTGGGGCAGGAGCTTTTCAAAATGTGCAGCGCTCTCTATGGGCTATCTATGTTATTCTCACTTGGTGCATGCTGCAACACATGAGTCTGAGTCTCGCAGTTTCCTTCTCCTTTGGACTTCGGCTCTGCAGAGTGCCTCTGTGTGACCTAAGAGTTCTCTCATAGGACACGCTTTGCCCATGTGCAGCTCTACGCTGCCCCCCAGGGGACGATGGGAACCCCACAGTGGAGCAAGAAGGCATTACTTGGTGAATTCCCTGGGTGCATTCTGAAATGTTTCTCCTTTTCAAATTTTTGTGTGGGAGGATACACAATTGATCTGCCAAACGCATTGACGGAAACGAGCTGACTGCCTTGGTGGTGCTTGTTTCGAATGTCCGTCTCCCTTGGAAAGTGCTGTGTGAGAAGTGTGCAGCACTGTGAGTTTCTGGCACTGAGTGTGCGTGCTGTAATTCCTCCTTCCCACTTGTTCCCTTTCGTGTATCTTACGCTCTACAGGGTGACTGCTTTGGCGTGCGGCTTGTCAACCTCTCCCATTCGGGAATGCTCATCTCCCCTCTGCCACAATGAGGGATCTGAGACATTCACAGTTACTTGTGGGACGCATTCTGTGTGACCCGGGGGAATTCTGATTGCTCTTTCTTTAAA
>NW_007277784.1:0-607 GCF_000164805.1 Carlito syrichta | reverse complement strand
TTGTTGGGTAATGAGTTACCTAGGTGTCTTAACTTGTTTGCGGATGATGTGGACGACTGCTTATCTTGTTTAAAATGTTGGCTGACTACTCGGCTGACTTGTTAGCTGGCTTAACAAGCCGGCTGTCTAGTCGGATGACTAGTTAGCTGGGTTAATTAGTTGACTGATGAGGTGGCCCACAAGTTAGCTCGGTTAACTGGTTGGCTGCCTAGTTAGCTGACCTGACTAGTTGGCTGACAACTTGGCCAATTATTTAGCTGACCTAACTAGTCATCCCACAAGTTAGCTGACCTAACTTGTCAGTTGAGCAGATGGCCAAATAGCTGGCCAATTGGTTAGCTGATTTAACTAGTTGGCCAGTGAGTGAGCTGACTTGCAAGCTTACTTAATTATTTGGTCCGCGAGTCAGCCGACTTGTAAGTTGACTTAACTAGTCAGCTGGTGAGTGAGCTGACTGGGAAGCTGACTTTAGTCGACTAGCAAGTGAGCAAATGGTCAGAAGAGTTAGCTAGTAAGCTAGCAAATGAGTCGACTGGTGAGCTAACTTAGCTAGTTGGCCAGTGAGTGACCTGACCTGTGAGCTGTCTTAACTAGTTGGCCAGTGAGG
>NW_007277783.1:0-1082 GCF_000164805.1 Carlito syrichta | reverse complement strand
CTAGCCAGCCAGTTGGTTAGGCAGCTGAATTAACTAGCTCATTTAACTAGCTAACCAGTAGGCTAGCCAGCTGACTTAACTATCTTGCTACCTAGCTAAACAGCTGGCTAGCCAGCTGACTTATCTAGTTGACTTAACAAGCTAGCCAACTGGCTAGACAGCTGACCCAAGTAGCTGACTTAACTAGTTAGCCAGCTGTCTAGCCAGCTGATTTCATTACCTCTCTACTTAACTAGTCAGCTGGCTAACCAGCTGACTTAACTAGCCGACTTAATTAGCTAGCTAGCTGGATAGCCAACTGACTTAACTAGTTCACTACCTTGCAAGCCAGCTGACTTAATTTGCTGACTTAGCTATCTAGATACCTTGCTGACTTAACTAGCTAGTTACCTAGCTAGCAAGCTGACTTAAATACTTAGTTAACTATCTATCTACCTAGCTAACAAGCTGACTTAAATATCTTCCCAGCTAGCTAGCTTACTTAGCCAGCTAGCTAGCTAGTCAGCTTACTTGTTATCTAACCTGCTAGATCACTGACTTAATCAACTGACTAACTTGTTAACTAATGAGCTAGCTAGCTGACTCAATCAGCTGACTTAACACGTTAGCTAATTAGCTAGCTAGCTGACTCATACAGCTTACTTAACTCATTAGCTATCTAGATAGCTAGAATACTCAACCAACTGACACAAACCGTTTGCTAACTAGCTAGCTTGCTGACTCAACCAGCTGACTAGCTAACTTGATGACTCATCCCACTGACTTACCCCTTTAGCTAACTAGCTAGCTATCTGACTTAACCAGCAGAATTATTTAGTAAGAAAGCTGACTCAACTAACTGAGTTAGCTAGCTAACTTAACTAGTTAGCTAGCTGAATTAACTGACTGAGTTAACTAGTTATGTAGTTGACTTAACTACCTGAATTAATTAGTTAGCAAACTAGTTAGCTAGCTGAATATCTAGCTCTTAACTAGTTAGCTAACTAGTTAGTTAGCAGACTTAAGTAGCTGACTTAATATTTAGCTATCTAGTGAGCTTGCTGACTCAGCTAGCTGACTTATCTAGTTAACTAGCTAACTTG
>NW_007277782.1:0-725 GCF_000164805.1 Carlito syrichta | reverse complement strand
TTTTTTTTTCTGGTCATGCTTTCTCCATTGCCCATTCCTCCACCTCCCAAGAATGGTTCATATTTACTCAGCTATGGAAGAGGAAATGAACTTAAAAGATGAGAATGATTTCCAGTTTTCCCTGCACCACAGGCAACGAGCTTGGAGTAGATATTCTATCCTAATAATAAGTAAAAAAGCTGAACAAACAGAAAATGGGCAACTCTTCTTAGATCCTTCAGAGAGTTGAGATTTCAGGGAAAACCACTGCTCCAGAACTTGAAGAGACAGACTGCAGAATGCAGATATCACAGCTTTCTGAAGCAGAAACCCAAGGATTGAAACCTCCACAGGAGCCAGCACTAAGGTAGGAAAACCTGAGCTTTAATTGATGAACTGCTGAAGGCACAGCATGGAAAACTTGCGAGGGAAAATCCCTGGAGGCCAGTCATGGAGTCCCACATTTTTGTCAGTTTGAGATTCCGGAGCTGCACCAGTGTCTCATGGCAAAAAAACAGAGAAAAATCTCCCCATGCTTCCAGCAGGGAATTTTTGAATTGAAATATGCCAGAGCACACTGTTCTCTTTAACAAGACCTGCTGGAAGGACTCGTTTAACTGGAGCTTCATGTGCTGGGGTTGTATTCTATCCCAACTGACCTGGAGAAAGGAAAATTCCTACCATGAGCCCCTTCTTTTTTTTTTTTTTTTGAGCTGGAGTCTCACTCTGTTACCCAGACTGGAGTG
>NW_007277781.1:0-953 GCF_000164805.1 Carlito syrichta | reverse complement strand
GCACGCTAGATGGCTTTCTTATTGTGTATCTTCTGTATCACAGAAATAACCTTTAGTGACTTTTGGGACATTCTGGATTAATAGCATTTTATATTTGTCCCTATTGACTGATAAACTTTAGTTGTTTTTTTCTCTTAGAGTGTCTTTACATTTACAAATTTGTCACATATAGCTACTTGAACAAAAAATACAGTTTAAGGGTGACTTTTTTTGTTTTTTTTCAAATATTATAATAAACTAATTTGATTTCTCTGTTATATCTTTTTGGCTTCAAGTAGTTATTTTTATCATTCATGTTCAAGATAACTTTTGAACTACCTTCCCGTTTTTGATATGTTTAGATATAATTCTAATGATTTTGGATTACTCTAAATGATGTCAAATTATTTGTTGATATTCTTAATTTTTAGTTTGCATCTAGCATAGCATAATGTTTCTGCTTTCCTGTTCTTTTTGTTGAGTTTATTTCCAGTGGTTGGCAAGATGCTTTGGTCTTTAACCTGCAATAAACTATATTATTTAATAGTTATTTATTTTTATTTTTATTTTTCGAGATGGACTCTCATTATGTTGCCCAGGCTGATATCAAACTACTGGGCTCAAGAGATCCCCCACTCCTTGTTCTCTCGGATATGTGGGATTGTAGGTGCACATCACTATATATGTCATTTTATACAAGAATAATTTCATCTCACTATGACATTATGGAATAGAAACCTCATTTTTCTAAATCAGAAATGGCCTTATGTATAGGAAAATAAATAACCTTACAGTATTATTTCAGGAGTGCTTGCATAGCACAGAGGAGAAAGATTTTTGAGCCACTGGACATATATGAAAGAGAAAAAGGACACAAAAACACAGGGGACTGTGAAGACAAACTTCATAGCTTCATAATTTGCCGCACCATTTTATTTATTTATTCAGAGGATTTAGACAGTATTTTAATTGCC
>NW_007277780.1:0-795 GCF_000164805.1 Carlito syrichta | reverse complement strand
CTGCAGCCCCGCAATGGCGAGGGACCCGGAGCCCCGCCCCCACAAGAGAGAGATTGACAGCAGGTACCATTCATTGTGCAGAGTAGGTGTCTGACACCCCGCAACGACTCCCACGTAACGTTAACACAGGGAAACACGCAAACGTGGTCAGAAAGAAAACATGCCAGAAAGCTCCACATACCTCCGCAGGGAAAAAGACACACATCTGGAGAATGCATTTGAAGTAGCAGTATACAGTTGCTGTCGTCAATGAAACATATCCAGTCAGTCAACTGGGATACATTTCAAAAATAAGTTAAGTAACAATCAGCAACAGGATATTTTATCTAAGCACGTTTCAATAAAATAAGGGTCTGTGTTTTTATTTCGGTGTGGAAAAAAGTGGTTAAGGCTGCAGCAACAAGAAGTTCTTTCTAATGACTGGCTATGGATTCAGGGCTCTGGTGTAAACTTTTGCTTCTTAATTTGTAATTTGAAAGAGGTAGGGTACAATTCAGGTGAAATATATGAATATTCATTTTACAGGAACCCTTGTTGTTCAGGCCTGTCCCCGACCGTCCCGGCACCCCGGGCAGAATCCAACTACTGCAAGTCCTGGCCCTCCCCCTCCCCTGCATCTCCCAACTCTGAAAATCTTTTTTGTTGTCGTTATTATGATGGTTGTGCAAGGTCCACTTATGAGTGAGTACATGTGATACCCAGTTTTTGCTTCCGTGAAAGGTCACCCAGTAGTATAGACTCTAACTCCATCCAGGTTTCCGTGAACTTCGTGAGTTTGTTCTCGTTGTGACTGGA
>NW_007277779.1:0-595 GCF_000164805.1 Carlito syrichta | reverse complement strand
GACAACAGCAGATCACACACTCAATCTCACATAAAGTATTCAGCAAAGACTGTTTATGGAAAATAAAACACACTTAACACATCTAAAAAATAAGATCATACAATGTCTGCTTTCAGACCATAATGGAATTATTCCAGATCAAAATTCGAAAGAAACTGGAAAAATCTTAAATATTTGGAGGTTAAACAACACATTTCTAAGCAACACGTGGGTCATGAGGAGATATGAAGAGAAATTAAAAATATATTTTGAACTTAATTTAAAGGAAAATACAATTTATTAAAATGTGTGACATGCAACAAAAGCAGTGCTTAGAGGGACATGTATAGCATTGAATACATGTATTAGAAAAAAGAGAGATAAAACAATAATATAAGCTTCCACATCAGGAAACTAGAAAAAAAGAGAAAATTAAATCTAAAGGAGAGCCGGACTCAGTGACTAAGCCTGTAATCCCGTGCCTTGGGACGCTGAGGTGAGTGGATTGCCTGAAACCGCGGGCTCGAGACCTGCCTGGACAACTTGGTGAGACCTCATCTCTACAATAAATCAAAAATTAGCCAGGCGTGGTAGTGCGTGCCTGTAGTTCTGGCTA
>NW_007277778.1:0-754 GCF_000164805.1 Carlito syrichta | reverse complement strand
AACCTACAGCCCCCATTGCACGGACAGATTCCAGGACAGTGGGAAGTGGGTTCCACATTATCCACACGCCTGTCAGTGAATACCAGGACCTGCAGACAGATTTTGAATCACAGCTCTCCCCTTAAATACATCTCAAAACTGCAAAAAGGACCACCTCCAACCTACAGTGCAACTTCAGAATTGAACAAAGTAAGAGGACATACATAAAGAATAGGAGATTGAACAAACAGAAGTAAAACCAATCCCTTTACCCCTGAATAACAGAATTAAAGAAGACGGTGACATGGAGGGAAGGAAAAAGTAGAGAGGGGGAAAAAAACCGCACAAATGAAGAAAAACCAAAAGAAGAATATAGGTCCTACACAGACCCCTGGGAAATCAGACACTGAGAAAACAGATTCTGGAACACAGACAATGAAGAGTCCCCAGAATGACTGGTTACATGCAACAAACCCAGACATCAAGACATTAATGGAGAGAATTTTAAAAAATTGAGGAGAGACAAGAAGAAAATAGGAAGGAGCTGTTGTCAGAAATGACAGCAGTAAAGAATACTGTGATGGAAATGAACAACAGACTAATAAGCAAGGAAAGCAGAATCAGCCAAGCCGAAGAAAGAATCTCAGAGCTCGAAGACCAAAACACAGAACTAACCCAAACTGTCAAAAGCATAGAAAAGATGCTCAAAAAGACAGAACAAAACCTGCAAGAGATGAATGATCACTTCAAGAGACCAAACCTAAGAATAATTGGG
>NW_007277777.1:0-899 GCF_000164805.1 Carlito syrichta | reverse complement strand
CTGTGTGACCCGGGGGAATTCTGAATTGCTCTTTCTTGAAACCTTCTCCTGTGAGGGGAAAGCAATTAGACTGTGGATTGCTGTTCGCAGTGGCCTTTCTTGGGCCTGGGGTGCACGGGCACCTTCCTGGCTTAAGTCTGTGCCCAATGTGTGCTGCAGTGTCACCTCTTTGCTGTGACTCTTATTCTTCATTGCCGCCTGCTGTAATACCTCATTCTCACTCTTTCCCCTTGATTTGTGTTCCTTTCCATAGAGGGCCTTTGCGTACGAGCGTGAAACCTCCGTGTTTCACGGAGAGAAATCTGCAAGACATAGTGCCGCAATGAGTGACACAAGTGCTCCACAGTCACGAGCAGGAGAGCATTATGTGTGGATGGGGAGAATTCTAAGTTGTTTTTCCCTACGGCATTTAAACCCAATAAGGACTACCAGGGCTGTGCCGTTTTCATTGCTGAGTAAGCACGGAGAGCCTCCGTTACACTGGGGGTGAAGCTGGGTCTTCCTGGGGACACGCTATTGAAGCCTGCGCTGCACTGCACTTCACTGGCAGTCTGTATACACTGGCTTTGTGCGTGCTCTCCGCCCTGATTCTCGGAGCTCCCCTGCATATACACCATACTAGGCAGGGAGCATTTGGTGACCAGAGTGCAACTTCAGGTGCTGCACTGACTGGATCCAGATCTCCACAGCCATGGGTAACCAAGAATGCTTCATTCAGCGGAGAATGCTGAAAAGTTTTCTCTTTTGACACGGGCGTCTCACACGGAATACAATGGCTCTGCGGCTTCATTTGCCAACGAGGCCCGAGAGGCATTGTTTGCTTTCCGGAAAACAAGAGTCTTCCATGGGAGACATTCCTCAAAACGGCACGTCACTGAATGGGGGGGGGCAACAAGTAT
>NW_007277776.1:0-824 GCF_000164805.1 Carlito syrichta | reverse complement strand
TCTACTATTGCTTTCTTTATGAACATACTTGTCTTGATTGCAGCATTTGTCTTTAGATTGTGTGGCACTTTGTGCCATACCAAGCGTTCCATATTTATGGAGCCTAGTGTACCCTCAGGATCTCCTTACATTCCCCCACCACCAGGTCCTGTGTGCAGTCACCCAAATGTTCTTTCACTGAAAGGCATGACCCCTCAAGTCTGAACTCCACTCTTACTGTGTGCCACTGACCTGCGGGCCTGCTCATTCACCTACACCATGTGCACCCAATTCTGGTTGACATGACATGTGGCTAATATTCTGACATCCCATAGGCCTCTCTGATAGTCTTTTATTGGTTAGTCTTGGGAGTTTTTTTTTCCACATAAATCATGTGGTATTTTTTTCCCAACAGTAAAAAACAAATAAAACTAATTTCCACTCGAATTTGAATTGCTAACTTGGGAGAATGTATACTCTCATCATTATTGTTTCTTTCACTTTTCTATCAAGTATTTGATATGTCTTTCTGTTTCTGAAATATGGTACATTTTCATGGTTCTTATTAGATGGGTCTTGCAGTTTACTTGTTAAATCTAACTGTAGTTATTTTATAGTTCTTTTCATTGTTGTGACAGAAAATTTTCTTGTTTCTATTTCTGTGAGTTTATTGCAAATACGGAGAAGCTATCAATTTTATTTACTCCTATCTAAATGTGGCTATCTCACCATATTCTCTTATTAATTTTATTGTATATAACCTGACTCTCTCGAGTTTCCTAGATGTACGATCATACTTGCTAGGACTGCTAGAAAACGGTAAATAATTTGGCAGTATAAAATGG
>NW_007277775.1:0-701 GCF_000164805.1 Carlito syrichta | reverse complement strand
TAACTCCTTTTCCTGTTAATATGTTAGAATACATGGTATAATACATCTTTCAAAATTGACAACTAGTTTGTTTCTCACATAAATGCCATATGTTTTATTCTGCATAAATTGAAACTTGTTGAGATTCCAGATGTATATCATCCTTAGATAACTGAATCTTGAGGATCAGTGTACCTAGTGCTATTCAGAACACAGAATGCAGGATGAATCTTTAAAATTTTAGAAAATAAAACTATCATATTTTAATACAGTTATTTCCTTTCTAAAAATTTGTGTACGATTTCTTGGTGCACTTTGTATGTTCTGCTAGTTAATTTTGATTAAATGTTAAGAAATGCAATACTTAGAGAAAAAATTCCCCTACATATTTGAAGGAAATATAAAATCACATTACCCTTATATTTTAAACCAATGTATATATTTCAAAGTATATTTCCATTGAATCACCTACTATTTTCTCTAAGTAAGACATAATTCTGTAGTCTGCAACAAACTTTCAGATTAATCTGATACTTTTAATCTCCAAGCAATTAAAGACAATTTTGGACCCAATATTTATAAAACTAAATAACATGGAGATTTAAAAAGAAGTATGTATTTGGGATCCTCATTTGTATAAAAGTTTAGATAATTGAAATCTGGAAAATTATCTTTGAACTTAGCTAAAGCTATGTTTAATCCTGAGAGAAATACTGCTCGAA
>NW_007277774.1:0-976 GCF_000164805.1 Carlito syrichta | reverse complement strand
CAGACCTCATTTCTCTTAAATAAATAAATAAAAATAAAATAAAATATCTAAGAAAAATTAAAAATTATTAAATAAAATGACCAGAATCTTTGAAAAACTTAGAGGAGATGCTGATTTAAGAGGTAGGCAGTAAAATCATGTACCATCTTCACTAAGTGGCAGAAAGGAAGGGACTTCCAGCCCCTGGAGCTCAGGGTGCCAAAAGACCCTTGTGTGGGATCGACCAGAGCCCAGAAGGCCTCACTCAGACTGTCTTATGTCAAGACACAAAAACTAAGGAGCTGCAGGGTGTTCCCTCTCTGCCCTCTCCTCAAGAAGTCTCAGCCTGTGTTCAGCACAAGTGGTGTGTAAAGCCTACAGTTTGGAGCTGAAACTTGGAGCAAGACCTCCAAGCCCCAAGTGCTAGGCCCTGGAGTGGGTTGAATGGTGACCCCATAACAGACATCTACATCCTAACACCTGAAACTTTTGAATGTGACTGTATTTGAAGAAAGGATCTTTGCAGATATAACACATTTGAGACTTTCAGCATGGACTTTCTTGAATAATAGATTCTCCAGATGGACCCTAAATCCAATGGCAAGTGTCCTTATGAGAAACAGAAAAGGGAAGACAAAGACACAGACACACACACACACACACACACACACACACACACACACACACACACACACACGTGAAGGCCATGTGAGGAGAAGACAGATATTATATTGATGCAGCCACAAGCCCAGGGAACCTAGGGTCACCAGAGCCTGGCAGAGCCAGGAAGGATCCTCCCTGGAGTCTTTGGAGGGATTGTGGCCCTGCCCACTGCAGATTCCAGACTTCTGGCCCCCAAAACTGTGAGAGAACAGACTCTTGTGCTAAGCCCCAAGTTGGTGGCGATTTGCTGCAGCAGCTGCATGACATGTACCAGTCCCTTCTCATCCATGCTTCAGACCCTTTAGGGCCTAAGCTGAGACATCCTTCTATGCTG
>NW_007277773.1:0-754 GCF_000164805.1 Carlito syrichta | reverse complement strand
CCCAGGTGTGCGCGGGTGTCAGTGCTCCCAGGGCTTGGACGCGCCTGATGCGCCTAGCAGGGGAATCATCCTGAAGTGAAATGTCTTATAGATGGGGCAAAGACCTTCAAACACTGCATAACAAGAAAAGAATTTGGTGAATAAATGTCCTGCAGCTGCTTGATAACTCACTGACAAAGAGTTCCACTTCCAGAAGTATTTTAAAGAAAAAAGGGGAAGAAAAGAAGAGGTTGTATTGAATACTACTGGCTTCCTACTATCATTATTATTTCCTTCAATTAATTATTATATACACATTACATTATAGATGAGAAAATTTGTCATAGTTTCATGCTTAGAAGTCATTTCATGGAGTCTTTTCTTAAAGAAGTTAGGATTAAAAAAATTCTGCATTTACAGTGATAAGAATTTTCCAAATTTTTAACAATTTATTTTCTTTTTTGAACTTAAACTCAGTTATACAAATGCCTTTAAGATCAGACCCTGAAATTTATTTATTTATTATTATTATTATTTAGTAAGCAGGATTTATTGAGAAGACAGAAAATCTCCCACAGTGGGAGGGGACCTGAAGGAGTTATCCCCAGATCCTGAAATTTAGAAATCACATTTTTTATATTAATAGCATATCTTACTTTCATTTGAAATTTTAGAACTGTATTAATCTGAATGATAGATTTTTCTTCAGTGAGAATTTAGAAGCACATAAGCTATTATTTAAGAGTTCACTTGGGATATTAAAAATACTATTTTA
>NW_007277772.1:0-896 GCF_000164805.1 Carlito syrichta | reverse complement strand
CCCCGTCTAAAGAAAGAATTTTTGAAATGTGCTGTGACGTTAAATAAATTTAACTGAAGGCTATCGGTATTTGGTAGATGTCATCTATCTATCTATTTTCCAAGTTTTAATTTGTTTAACTGAACTTTACGGCATTGTGGTTGGAAATGCTCTTCTCCATTTATGCACATATGGATGTTCAAATTCTATCCATTCTTCAAATGTCACCTGAAAGGACCTCACTTTAGTAAAAATTTTTAGTCTCCTAGCAAGCAGTTATTGCTCTTAATAATTTTTACATAATTTTGCTTGTACACTTCTTATTAAGGGTATCACTTTATGTTAAATATATTCCTATAATTGTAAAATATATAAAATTGATTCACCAATTCTCTCTCCCTTGACACAAACATTTGTTGAGAAAATGAGTGAATCATATGAAAAAGTATGGTTGAATGTACTTAAACAAATGTAGAAGAAAGAATGTAAGACCTATGCCTGGTGCTTGGTAAAGCATGTTATTTTGGAATTGACTATTCACCAAGTGTTTAATGGGACTTAATCTGCTATAGACTATTTACATTCAAGTATCCAAAAGTAAAGGTAGAATCTAAGAGTCAGTTCATAATATTGGTTGTTCTTACTTGTCTCACAATCATAGAGTGCATAAACAGCTTTTCTTATGTTGTTTCACCATTAATTTACATCTGCCTAAGTGGGATGATATATTTTCTTTTCTTTAATAGCAGAAACTGACCTTTCTGAGCTGCAATTGAATACACAAGTTTGTTTTTTTTTTTAAGCTGGCTTCAAAACTTCTTCTTAAGCACTACTTCATAGAAAATAACAAATTATGTGTTTTGGTCTGATTTTTTTAAATAGGTTTATTTCCGAGTAGGAAGAAAAAATTAGAATGA
>NW_007277771.1:0-734 GCF_000164805.1 Carlito syrichta | reverse complement strand
TTTTGATTTATTGTAGAAATGAAGACTCAACCAAGTTGTTTAGGCTGGTCTCGAATCCTTGGGCTCAGATAATCCTTTGCCTCCACCTCCCCAAAGTACTGGGATTACAGACATGAGCCCCCATGCCCAGCCACACTTCTTTCTGTGAAAATAAAATGTAAATTAGAGACTTGTATCCATATTTTATTTGATCTTTATAAAGTTATGAGTATAAATAATAGGTCAGAAATATTTTATTAAATTGACAGGGATTAATTTGCCAAAGAAATAAAAAGTTAGAAAGCCCTCTAATAAAACTTTCAGTCAAACCAATATTTTTCTTAACAAACAGCACATTTTTATGCTTTTCCTGATTTTTCCTTATAAATAACTCACTTTTTACCATTATGGATACAGAATTATATATATTAACTAAAATTTGAAACTCTCAGTAATGTTAAACTTTAGTGAAAATTTAGAAAAAAGATCTTGAATTGTCCATCGCATATCAGTATGTTAGATTAGAACTATGTTGCCATTTAAAATCTTTTTTTTTTTTTTTTTTTTTTTTTCATTAATCAGTAGTTTTTATTATGGTTTTGTGGGGTACAGTTAAGGGTAGGTGTACAATGACGTTTCATTCAGGCACCCTGTAGATAAGAAGTGTTTTCCCATCCCCCGACAGATATTTGCTACTGTTAATCCCATCCCCCTCCCCCCCGTAGGTTCCCAGAACCATCCGTCATTTTCTCATA
>NW_007277770.1:0-801 GCF_000164805.1 Carlito syrichta | reverse complement strand
CCATACAGGAGCAGTAATTTTTCTTTCTCACAAATAATTCCATAATTTTAGCAAAAGGGAAAAGGAGCAGAAAAATCTGTGTGCAGATAAGAGCTCTTAGAATACAAAAGTGAGTTATGATAGCTAAGATGTGAAAATTTTACAGGAAAAGAAAAACTGGAGGAGAAAGTATGTGTTAGGGAAATATTGATGGGAAAAGAATTAGGAGAAATCACGGTATGCGAAATTGGCCGACATACAAATATCTTTCCACTGTGAGCCAGTTTGAATTGGGTCTATGCATTAGAATGTAAACCCACTTAATAGATAAATTAAGAAAATATCTCTAAACAGTATTGGTCTTAAAATTAACATATGTTGGGAGGTGGTATGTATTTAAAGAAAATCTGGGCCAGGCATGGCGGCTCATGCCTCTAATCCCAGTACTTTGGGAGGCCCAAATGGGAGGACTGCTAGAGTCCAGGAGTTTGAGATCAACCTGGACAACATAGCCAGATCTTGTCTCTACAAAACATCAAAAAGATTAACCAGATGTGGTGGTGCACACCTGTAGTTCCAGCTACTCAGGACGCTGAGGCAGAAGAACATGGAGGTTACAAGTGAGCCATGATCATGCTATTGCACTCCAACCTGGGTGACAGAGTGAGACCTTTACGAGAAAGGAGGGAAAGGGAGGTGAGGGAGGAAAGGAAGGCAGGAAGAAAGAAAACGAAGATCAGAGCTAAAAGAATTTGTCACTTACTGTGCAGTTTCAGAAACAAAAGTGATCATTGTTAAAAGTAAATAAAGGTCGATTTGCAT
>NW_007277769.1:0-719 GCF_000164805.1 Carlito syrichta | reverse complement strand
CACCATGCCTGGCGATTTTTTGTACGTTTTTTGTACAGACGAGGTCTCACTATGTTGCCTAGGCTAGTCTTGAACTCCTGGGCTCAAGTAATCCTCCTGCCTTAGCCTCCCAAAGTGCTGGGATAACAGCCATAAGCCAGCACACCTATATGAATTCCAGAGCCTGAGTCATTTACTGTTAAGTTCCACTTTTATAAACTGTAATTGATTCATCAAAAATTCATTAGACTTTAAAAAAATTCCACATGCTTTGCTGCATTTAAGAAAAAAAATAAAACAGGATATCAACAGATAACATTTTGGGTAATTAGAGGATCCAGGTACAGAAGTCAAAGGCAAGTTTAACCTAAGATGTTAAATCCAGGCCAGTCACTCTGAGGAGTCTCTGTGAATGTTTATTGGTGACAATGGAGAAATTAAAACTGTAGACTGTTAGCCGGGCTCGGTGGCTCAGCCTGTAATCCCGCGCCTTTGGGAGGCTGAGGTGAGTGGATTGCCTGAGCCCGCGGGTTCGAGACCCGCCTGGGCAGCGAGACCTCATCTCTACAATAAATCAAAAAATCAGCCGGGCGTGGTAGCGCATGCCTGTAGTTCCAGCTACTCAGAAGGCTGAGGCGGAAGGATCGCCGGAGCCCAGCAGGCGAGGTTGCGGTGGCCGGAAGCGGCCACTGCCCTCCAGTCTGGGTGACAGAGTGAGACTCCAACTCAAAAAAAAAAAG
>NW_007277768.1:0-771 GCF_000164805.1 Carlito syrichta | reverse complement strand
CCACTGCATCCGGTGCGGATCACAGAGTAGACTCCAACTCAGCCCAGAGCCCACGGTACAGAAAAATGTGAACGGTTGTTTGCTGGAGTGGAACTATGGCCTTCAAAACATTTTACTGAAACCTGCTACTTATTAATGATGAATGGTTCTTTGCCTTAAATGGTGGACAACCAAACTCTTCGACAACCAAAATATGAAATTCAAAATTTCCAAGTGTAAATTATATTCAGATGAAAAAACATGCAGTAATATCCATAAGAATTGTTGTACTCTGTGCCAGGTAACAGCAGTTATCTCAATCTACCCTGTACAATTGTGGAGATGGGGGGAATCTAAGCTAAGGGATATCAAAACATCGTAGATATATGCTTCATCTTCTTCTTTCTGACCTGTCTTCCTCCTCCCATGTTTTGAAAACACTTTTCACTTTTTGTAAAATTATGTACTCAAAAGTGAACAATTTAAACCTGAGTTCAAAGGTGAACAAACACAGTTTCGCAGATTCGTGCTCTACAACAGTACATTGAAGGAGTTTATGAAATGTGCCTTTCGGTGTGGAAGAGAGAGGCTCAAAGGTAGAAGTCACATACCCACTGTCCTATGCAGTGGGCCATGACTTGGCTAGGAGGATGTGGATCGACTTAAGGGTTACCATTTCAGCATCTCTTTCATCAGGATCCCTTGTTAATGGCGATTTCATTCCTTGCCTTTTCTCTTGGTGTTGGCACCGGGAGCGCCTCTCCAACCGTCCTTTGTAACATTTAGTAGCCT
>NW_007277767.1:0-844 GCF_000164805.1 Carlito syrichta | reverse complement strand
CAAGAAATCAGCTAAAAGCAACAGTTTCGAAGTCCTTCAAGGATGGTGGTAAACTGTATTCAAGTTTTTATGCTGTTAAGAGGCCATGCCCAATTTATCATCTGACATTTTAGAAGATCCTGCAATCTCTATCATCATTACTCAGGTTAAAAACAGATTTACCCAATTTCCCTTGAAATGTCAGCCTTGGCAAACAACCGCATCTAAGAACCACTGTTTCAATACCTCATTCTCCCACTGAAATAAACACAATTCATAGAAAATATAAATATGGTACCCTCACAAAAAGGAAGGCCAGCAGTAAGTTAAAAATACAGCTGAAAGTTAGAGAGACCTGAGGTAAGGAGTTATCACCTCCTTCCAAGCCTTGGAAGAAACACACAGCTTAGGGACGCACCAGTTACTTATACTGAGGGCGCAAGTTGTAGGTCCTGCTAACCGGTAAATGATATCCAAATAACCTCTAGGCCTGCTAAT
The DNA here is from genome assembly GCF_000164805.1 of Carlito syrichta. Lineage (NCBI taxonomy): Eukaryota > Metazoa > Chordata > Mammalia > Primates > Tarsiidae > Carlito > Carlito syrichta. The sequence continues at coordinate 367 of NW_007277767.1, read as the reverse complement.
TAACAACACCCAAGCCGGCTCGGTGGCTCAGCCTGTAATCCCGCGCCTTTGGGAGGCGGAGGTGAGTGGATTGCCTGAGCCCACGGGTTTGAGACCTGCCTGGGCAGTGAGACCTCATCTCTACAATAAATCAAAAAATCAGCCAGGCGTGGTAGCGCATGCCTGTAATTCGGGCTACTTGGAAGGCTGAGGCGGAAGGATTCCCGGAACCCAGCAGGTTGAGGCTGCAGTGGCCGGGAGCAGACACTGCACTCCAGTCTGGGTGACAGAGTGAGAGTTCAACTCAAAAATAAATAAATAAATAAACACCCAAGTACTGCCGTATCCTAATAAAGTGAAACACAATCTCTCTAAGGATTTATAAGTA
>NW_007277766.1:0-682 GCF_000164805.1 Carlito syrichta | reverse complement strand
GGTTCAACATAGTGCCCTATAATTGTATAACAACGATTCAAAAACTTAATCTTGAACTACAAAACCTTACCATGACTTATATGTTTCATATATGTAAACTTTAATTTTCATATAATCTGATGATTGAACTTTAATACTATGCTGTATGTTATTAGGCTAATACCTTATCATTAATTCTTTCATAAATCTTATGGTAGTTGTCATACTCTTGAACAAGGAAATGTATGGTTGCCATGATGATGGCCATGGGCTGAAGCAAACAGAGTTTTGGCATGTAACGAAACTAGAAAAACGTTCTGCCTGGATAGAGGCAGGGCAATAAAACTATTACGGTAATTTAGTTTTTAATATTAGCTTTAGGAGAAACTGCTTTCGGGAACAAAAGCGACTGACCAGTCTACCATGAAATAGAAGTTTTAAAATGTCTGGAAAGAAGTACAAGTTAGAAGGGACAAAGACATATAAAACAATTCTGCTGTGCACTTTCCATCAGGCATATTGAGATTTACTTAAAAGTTTTGTATCCTAAATTGTAAATTTTATTGCCAAGTATGCACATCGGTCACTATTCATATGCCAATATTGTAGGTGTTAATGATATCCTAGTGTCAGAGGCGATCTTCTAGATGGGCCTTTATAGGCCTCAATCAAGTAGCTATAGATATTAGCTCCCAACACATTT
>NW_007277765.1:0-814 GCF_000164805.1 Carlito syrichta | reverse complement strand
TTTCTCACTGTGCTAGTGGCACTATGATTTTAGGCTATAATCAGGCATCCTTATCACTTGAGAAAATATTGACTTGTGACTTGAGGTCACCCCAAATGTGCACATGAGCATAATTGTGAGAATGTTTACTGATTCACTAGCCTGGCTTATATTGTTTTACAAATTAGTTTTATGTTTCATCACGAAAATTTCAGTTGATTTGATTCAGTTGTTTGCAGTGATCTTCAGAAATCATCATTTATGTCTGTGTCTCCTCAGCTCTTCTTTCAAATATTAAACTTAAATTTCAATTTTCAATTTGAAAGATAAAAAAGAGTGTAGTGATCTCTGTGCCTATTTGGAAAGAAAATTATTTTCAAGTTGGATAAAAATGTATTTGACATAGTGCATAATGTGAACTTAAACCTAGTGTTTAGGTTGTTAATTTATTACTACCTTTTGACATGAAGGTGAGTTTTGAGCATTGATTGTTTCTTAAGTTTCTCTTTTTTAAATATTTGTTTATTATATAGTTGTGGGGCACAATTCCAGGTTAGGTATACAAACATTGATTATACAGGTAAATTTGTTGATGATGTATGCCCCTCCTTCCCCTAGCAGTTTCCCTAAACTGCCAATCCCATCCCCGTCCCCTGACAGTTTTCCATTACTGCCAAACACTTTCTCATAGTATTACAATTGGTCAGGCTCCCCTTATGAGTGAGATCATATGGTATTCTTTTCTTTGTTTCTGTGATAGACTATGTGTATCATTGACTCCAAATCGATCCAAATTGCTGCCAAGTCCATATATTTGTCCTTTATAGACGCATGA
>NW_007277764.1:0-653 GCF_000164805.1 Carlito syrichta | reverse complement strand
AGAATTGTCTGTAGGGACAGTGTAAATCACAAAGGAAGAAAGAGTGATGTCTCTCTTGACATTAACAGGCTAGGTTTTACTAAGAAGATAATGCTGGATGCCAGTTTGAGAAGAAATAAAGTTTTTGAGTGGTCAAGATTAAAGTAAAATTCCCAGAAATTCACCCTTTGTGATGGAAATGTCCTATTGTTGGTCTTGTGTACCATAGGATTCATTAAATGATACTTTCTTTAAACCCCTTTTTTCCAAATCAGTACTTTTACTTGAGTAATTTATCCTTTTAGTCTGAGCATAAGTACTCTAGATTTTTTTACTCCAGTCTGTTAATTGTGGCAAGGTCCCCTTAGGCACTGAGTAGGCACTTTGACACTTAGACAGAAGAGTTCTGAGGCACATAGCTTCCCTACTCTTGTACTTTGTTTTCTTAATGTATGCTTTGGTGTAGAATGTAAATTTTGTTTCAATTTTTTAAAATATTACTCTCAGGAAAAAATTGTGAAACACTTGAAAATGGGCAAAGAAAACCAATATATTACTGAATGTCTGTACACTCTTCCAGACTATTCACAGCTTTCATTGTCCTTGAATTTTTTCAGTTCTGTAAGCTGTTACATGGCAAGGCACAGGATCATAAACAATTAAATGGAAGGGCA
>NW_007277763.1:0-366 GCF_000164805.1 Carlito syrichta | reverse complement strand
ACTGGTCTCCAGTCTCGTGCAGAAGCGATGTGTGTTATTGGGAATTACAATGGTTATTTTATACACAAAGTCAGATGTGGGAGGGGCATCCCCCACCCACCAGAAACTTTAATCCATGAAAACTTAATCAATGATTGCCTTTAAACCCTTTTCACATGATAATCTTAAAATTCCATAACAAAGGATAACATAATCCGTGACTGACATATTTTATAAACCTTTTTCATCATAAGTTGATTGATTTATGCCAAGTTAAACAATTCTATAGAAGCTTCAGTATTTACTTTACAAACGAAAGTGGCCCATCCCAGAATGTTTGGAATGTGGCCCAGTCCAAAGTTCACAGTGGGCTACTTGCAAGTAACC
>NW_007277762.1:0-665 GCF_000164805.1 Carlito syrichta | reverse complement strand
CAGTATAAGTCAGAAGGTAACACCAAACGTAATCTAGACCAACAGTTTCAATGATAAAATCATAAGTCAAAATAAGCGATCAGACTAGAGTCACTTCTGTGATCTCCGATTCCAGCCTCTCCCTTTTGTTTTTCATTGCAGCATAGGGGTGGGGCTTTGTCTCCTGTTTCACACTGTTGCCTTAGGAGCTGAGGTAAAGTTTGTTGCTAGGTGGGTGGGGCAATGGAAGTCTCTGCCTGGAGAATGGCAAGGCAGTTTAAGCAGATCTGTTTTTCTCCGCTTGTCTGGGTCCTCTGGCTTGGGGTCTCATGCTGAGTGCCTCAGCCAGGGTGGACCCAGAGTTCCAGAGCTCCAAAGTTCCAAAGGGCAGGCTGTAAATGATGAGAGTGGTGCTGGGACCCTACAGAGTATTCAGCCAGTAATGGAACCGGTGTCTCTGAGGGGCGGGTGCTCAGAGCCTCCCTGTGCGACCTGCAGTGCCGGGTGCCGGGCCGGGGAGAGAGCTGGAGGGAGCAGGGACCCAAAACTTCCCCGCACGCTGCAATACCTGGCCTTAAGAAATGAGGTAAAGTTTGTTTGATAGGTGGGCAGGGCATGGAAGTCTCTGCCTGGATAATGTCAAGGCAGTTTAAGCAGATCTGTTTTTTCTCCGCTTGTCTGGGTCG
>NW_007277761.1:0-1071 GCF_000164805.1 Carlito syrichta | reverse complement strand
GTGCTGGCCTTGTGGTCTGCATCACTTCCAGGGAATAACCCGGTTTTGCTCAGGCATCGTAGAAGCATTGCTGCAAATGCCACCAGCATTATTCAAAGCAGAATAAGCCACATGATGCTCTCTGTCCACGTACTCTTGGCCTGTTATCTTTCCTTTCATCACTACTAATCTCTTAACTAGAACCTTTACAACTTTTTAAAGTCCAAGGTTTTACAGCAGCATTTTAAGGTAAGGAATTTTGAGAAAATAAGATTTAAAGACTCACCCTTTAATGAGAGTGAAAAAGAAAACCACAAGCTAGATATTTAGCAAAAGAGCCAGGTGCAATGGCCTGTAATCCCAACACTTTGGGAGGCTGAGGAGGGAGGATTGCTTAAACCCAAGAGTTCAAGGCCGGAATGAGCTGTGATCATGCCACTGCATGCCAGCGTGGGTGAAAGAGTGAGACTGTTTCAGGGGGTGTGTGGGGAGAAACAGTATTTAACAGCTGAAGAAAATGCTTAATTCAATCATAGTTAAGTCTTAGCTACAAAACAAATTATTTGCTCATCTTGCTAAAAGAGGAAAATTGTTTTTTCTCCAACAAATAGTGGCAACTATAGTAGATATACCCTGAGTTGTTAGCTGAAGTTAATGTAGATAAACTCAACTGGCTTAAAACTAGTCATGTTTCAAACTCTTGATTTAATGTTTAAATCTCTAGTGAAATTTCAATGACAATTTTTTTTCTTCTCCCAAGCAGTAATCATAGTAAAAAAAAAAAAGCTACCAGATTGGTAGAACCAGTGACTCTCTTGCTTTGGGTGTACTGACCAGGTTTTAGATTTATGTATCAGGAAAGCTACACCCAAGACTTCCTGGGTTCAAGTTCCAGTTCCAGCTCACACAGCAACATGACACTGGGCAGGTTAACTACCCTTTACTTATCTGCAACAAAGGGATGATAACTGTACCTATTTCATAAAGTTGTTATGAAGATTAAATAAATAAAAACTTGATGAGGGTTCAGAAAATTAATGATGCCATGTGTGCTCAATAAATGTTCCTTGCATCATAGTATTATTAGTCTCT
>NW_007277760.1:0-950 GCF_000164805.1 Carlito syrichta | reverse complement strand
CATGAGTACACACATGGGAATAAAAAAGATGAGAGACTAATACGCCATGCAAAGATACCCATCAAAGACTCACACTACAAAATTGCACAAATCGTAGACAAGTGCCACGCTTGCCGGGTAACTAATGCCTCTACACACAAATCTAACCCAGGAACCAGGTTTAGAGGAGACCGGCCAGGAGCATACTGGGAAGTAGACTTCATGGAAGTGAAGCCTGGAAAATATGGTTACAAGTATTTACTGGTGTTTATAGGTATTTTTCAGGTTGGACTGAGGCGTTTCCCACGAAACATGAAACGGCTCAAATAGCAGCCAAGAAGCTCCTAGAAGACATCATGCCAAGGTATGGATTCCCTATCTGGATAGGATCAGACAATGGACCAAGCTTTGTCTCCAAGGTAAAACAGGGAATAGTTCGGGTTCTTGGGGCAGACTGGAAATTACATTGTGCATATAGACCCCAAAGTTCAGGGCAGGTAGAGCATATGAATAGAACATTAAAAGAGACCCTAACCAAATTAGCCTTGGAGACTGGCGGTGACTGGGTGACTCTCCTCCCCTTCGCCCTCTATAGAGTGCATAACTCCCCTTATAAAATGGGCCTCATTTCTTTCGAAATCATGTTTGGTATTCCACTGCCTATTGTTCCGAGTTTGAAATCTGAAACCCTGACTGAATTCGATGACCAACAACTTCTTTTTTCTTTGTGGGCACTGCAAAGGGCACATGAACAGGTGTGGCCCATTCTAAAGGCTCTCTATGAGACCGGGCCACCCCCGAACCCGCACCGTTATAGACCAGGAGACTGGGTGTACATCCACCGCCACCAGCACCATACACTGGAACCACTCTAGAAGGGGCCCTATGTTGTTGTCTTAACCACACCCACCACACTCAAGGTAGACGGCATTGTCCCGTGGATCCACTACACCCACGTACAACCAGCTGAA
>NW_007277759.1:0-777 GCF_000164805.1 Carlito syrichta | reverse complement strand
AGGGAATAAACCGGTTTTGCTCAGGCATCGTAGAAGCATTGCTGCAAATGCCACCAGCATTATTCAAAGCAGAATAAGCCACATGATGCTCTCTGTCCACGTACTCTTGGCCTGTTATCCTTTCCTTTCATCATTACTAATCTCTTAACTAGAACCTTTACAACTTTTTAAAGTCCAAGGTTTTACAGCAGCATTTTAAGGTAAGGAATTTTGAGAAAATAAGATTTAAAGACTCACCCTTTAATGAGAGTGAAAAAGAAAACCACAAGCTAGATATTTAGCAAAAGAGCCAGGTGCAATGGCCTGTAATCCCAACACTTTGGGAGGCTGAGGAGGGAGGATTGCTTAAACCCAAGAGTTCAAGGCCGGAATGAGCTGTGATCATGCCACTGCATGCCAGCGTGGGTGAAAGAGTGAGACTGTTTCAGGGGGTGTGTGGGGAGAAACAGTATTTAACAGCTGAAGAAAATGCTTAATTCAATCATAGTTAAGTCTTAGCTACAAAACAAATTATTTGCTCATCTTGCTAAAAGAGGAAAATTGTTTTTTCTCCAACAAATAGTGGCAACTATAGTAGATATACCCTGAGTTGTTAGCTGAAGTTAATGTAGATAAACTCAACTGGCTTAAAACTAGTCATGTTTCAAACTCTTGATTTAATGTTTAAATCTCTAGTGAAATTTCAATGACAATTTTTTTCTTCTCCCAAGCAGTAATCATAGTAAAAAAAAAAAAGCTACCAGATTGGTAGAACCAGTGACTCTCTTGCTTTGGGTG
>NW_007277758.1:0-618 GCF_000164805.1 Carlito syrichta | reverse complement strand
CAGAGGCCCACTACATAATGATAAAAGGTTCATTCCATCAACAAGAAATATCTATCTTAAACATATATGCACCCAACATAGGTGCACCAACATTCATAAAGCAACTTATAGGAAAAATAAAGAAAGACATTGACTCTAACACCATAATAACTGGGGACTTTAATACACCACTCACAACCTTAGACAGATCATCAGGACAAAAAATCAGCGAGGAGATCCGGAACCTCAATGAGACTCTGGACCAAATGGACTTAATTGATACCTATAGAACACTCCATCCAAAGACCACAGAATACACATTCTACTCATCACCACATGGAACATATTCTAAGATCGACCACATAATTGGACACAAATCAAGTATAAGCATATTTAAAAGGACTGAAATTCTGCCATGCACCTTTTCGGACCACAGTGGAATAAAAATAAACATTGACACCAACAAAGTCCCCCCAAAACCCACAAAGACATGGACACTAAACAGCATGATGCTAAATAACTCCTGGGTCAATGATGACATCAAAATAGAGATCAAAAGATACCTGGAAACAAATGAAAATAAAGAAACTTTTTACCAAAATCTCTGGGATGCCTTAAAAGCTGTAATAAGAGGGGAAT
>NW_007277757.1:0-654 GCF_000164805.1 Carlito syrichta | reverse complement strand
CTAACACCATAATAACTGGGGACTTTAATACACCACTCACAAACTTAGACAGATCATCAGGACAAAAAATCAGCAAGGAGATCCGGAACCTCAATGAGACTCTGGACCAAATGGACTTAATTGATACCTATAGAACACTCCATCCAAAGACCACAGAATACACATTCTACTCATCACCACATGGAACATATTCTAAGATCGACCACATAATTGGACACAAATCAAGTATAAGCAAATTTAAAAGGACTGAAATTCTGCCATGCACCTTTTCGGACCACAGTGGAATAAAAATAAACATTGATACCAACAAAGTCCCCCCAAAACCCACAAAGACATGGGACACTAAAACAGCATGATGCTAAAATAAACTCCCTGGGGTCAATGATGACATCAAAAATAGAGATCAAAAAGATACCCTGGAAAACAAATGAAAATAAAGAAACATTTTTACCAAAATCTCTGGGATGCCTTAAAAGCTGTAATAAGAGGGGAATTTATATCCCTACAAACACACATGAGGAAAATGGAAGGAACAGAAATTGACAACCTAACAAGCCACCTAAAGAAGCTGGAAAAGCAAGACCACAAAAACCCTAATTTCAGCAGAAGAATCCAGATCACCAAAATAAAAGCCCAAATCCAGGACATAGAAGA
>NW_007277756.1:0-736 GCF_000164805.1 Carlito syrichta | reverse complement strand
GATCATCAGGGCAAAAAATCAGCAAGGAGATCCGGAACCTCAATGAGACTCTGGACCAAATGGACTTAATTGATACCTATAGAATACTCCATCGAAAGACCAGAGAATACACATTCTACTCATCACCGCATGGAACATATTCTAAGATCGACCACATAATTGGACACAAATCAAGTATAAGCAAATTTAAAAGGACTGAAATTCTGCCATGCACCTTCTGGAACCACAGTGGAATAAAAATATAGATTGACACCATAAAGTCCCCCCAAAACCCACAAAGGTATGGACACTAAACAGCATGATGCTAAATAACTCCTGGGTCAATGATGACATCAAAATAAAGATCAAAAGATACCTGGAAACAAATGAAAATAAAGAAACATCTTACCAGAATCTCTGGGATGCCTTAAAAGCTGTAGTAAGAGGGGAATTTATATCCCTACAAACACACATGAGGAAAATGGAAGGAACAGAAATTGACAACCTAACGAGCCACCTAAAGAAGCTGGAAAAACAAGACCACAAAAACCCTAATTTCAGCAGAAGAATCCAGATCACCAAAATAAAAGCCCAAATCCAGGACATAGAAGACAAAAAGATAATACAAAAAAAATCAATGAAACAAAAAGCTGGTTCTTCGAAAGGGTAAACAAGATTGATGGTCCCCTAGCTAGACTGACCAAGAAAAAACGAGAAAAAACCAAATAAGATAATCAGAAACACAGAAGATGAAGTC
>NW_007277755.1:0-718 GCF_000164805.1 Carlito syrichta | reverse complement strand
GGATGGGTAGGGGTCCCTTGGAGTCTTGGTGGTGAAGGGAAAGAAGAAAGCATCTGAAGAAACAATATAGTATATAAAAAAAACCAATTCTGTCCCCCCACCACAAAATGTATCATTTATTGAAGAAAATACACTTCCATAGAGCTACAAAAGAGGGTACTCTTGAACTGAGAAACAGTAAGCCAACTTCTCTCCCTTCTCCTTCCATCACAAGACAATGTGCTTTTGCCAATTCCAAAAAGGCCAGTACAGATAATCCTCAATAGAAAAACAAGCCAGCATCTTTACAAAGTTACTCTAAGTATGAAACAGAAAATTAAAATCAAACCTTCTTAGACACACAGAAATAATGGAAGCAAAAATAAAAACAAATGAAATAAAAGGAAAACCCTGAAACAGAGGAAAAATGAAATGCAACACTTGAACTTGATTACCTGATATTAAACAAACAATTGTATTGCAGAAGGACCCCGTGAGTCAGACATTCAAAAACTCACAATTGAAATGAATAATCAACAGGAAGATGTGTGAAACAGTAACTGACTGAATCCTGGAAGGAAAATGATGAAAACAGACAAAGTCATCTCAGAAATGAAAAGTAAATTATTAAGGTAGCTGAGGGAATATAGGTATTGCAAAAGTTCAATAAGAGACATAAAGAATAGAAAGAGCCAATAAGATGCAACTTAATGGGAAACGAATGGAAGATTAACAGGGA
>NW_007277754.1:0-719 GCF_000164805.1 Carlito syrichta | reverse complement strand
CATAAATAAATAAATATAAAAATAAAAAATTACTAAGCAGGTAATGTTTTGTGTTGAACTGTGTGCCTCTAAAATTCATCTGTAGAAGGCCTAATCTTCAATATCTCAGAATGTAATCTTACTTGGAAACAGGAGAAAGACCTCAAAAAAGCAAAACTGTCTTTTGGAGAGTGGGTTCCTTGTAGTACAAATGCCCCCCACTAGGTAAGTGGCTTAGGAACTCATCAGCATCAGTGTGTCAGCTAGTGTACTGAGAGGTTGCGTTCAGCTTCAGTGAATTTTTGTTATGATTCTTTCAACACATTTGCCCATTTCATGATAGGTGATTTACAAGTGTGTCTGTCCACACCATTGAATGTTCAGCAGTTTTTGACCAAAAGAAGCAGGAACCTAATGCCCCACCTTCCCTATTCTCCTGATCTCATTGTAACCAAATTTTCTTTGTTTCCCCAGATGAAAAAAGTCCTCTAAGTGAAACATTTTGCCAATGTAGAAGAGGTGAAATCAAAAATGTCAGAGGCACTAGAAGGCACCAAAATGGATGAGCTCAAAAACTGTTTTGAGCAATGGAAAAAGTGTCTCAATAGATATATTGCATCACACAGAGAGTATATTGGTGGTGACTGAAGTCTAAACATGTAAAGATAAATACAAAACATTTAATAAATAAATGCCTTTTTTTGAGGTCCCTCCTTTTAGAATTGCTTTGGATATAATTA
>NW_007277753.1:0-793 GCF_000164805.1 Carlito syrichta | reverse complement strand
CAAGGGATCTGGCCAGGAAGGAAGAGGCCACAATGGAGAGATGAGATTTGCAAAGTCCTGGCTATGTACTGCAGAAGACAGTGTTGAAACTGAGAGACAAAGATGTAATGAGCACATATCCTTCTTAGCACTTATTTTTGCCTTGTAGTATAACTGTCTGTATATGTTCAACCATCTACTTTAGTGTTTAATGTAATGTAGCTTCCCCCCAGCACATGATATTGCCTTTTTCTTTCTTTCTTGAGTCAGGGTCTCACTCTATCACCCAGTCTGGAGTGCAGGGGCACAATTACGGATCACCGAAGCAACGATCTTCTGGACTGAAGAGATTTTCCTGCCTCAGCCTCCCGCATAGCTGGGACTACAGGTTTGCACCACAACGCCTGGCCAATTTCTCTATATTTTTTATTTTGTAGAGATGAGGTCTCACTGTGCTGCCCAGGCTGGTCTCAAACTCCTGAACTCAAACAGTCCTCCCACCTCAGCCTCCCCAAATGCTGGGATTACTGGTATGAGCCACCCTGCCTGGATGTTATTGCCCATTTCTTATAGTGGCAATCCAAGAGACCTCAGTGAATAAATTAATAAAAGGAAAAGGAGAAAGGAAGGAGAGAGGGAAGGACAGAATAGGATGAGAGGAAGGAAGAGGGAAGGAGGCAAGGAATAGCTGGTTACAGCTGTGTGCTTCTGATGACCCTATGACACCCTGAGATGCCCCAGGAGTGCAGAGAGTTGGGACTTCCATGGGTCTTGGAGGAGAGGGTATGAGGAAGGAGACATCATCGATCAGCAG
>NW_007277752.1:0-772 GCF_000164805.1 Carlito syrichta | reverse complement strand
TCATAATTTATACAGCTATTTCCTTTCTAAAAATTTGTTTACGATTTCTTGGTGAACTCTGTATTTTCTCCTAGTTAATTTTGTTTAAATTTTAAGAAATGCAATCCTTAGAGAAAACATTCCGCTACATATTTGAAGGAAATATAAAATTACATTCCCCTTATATTTAAACCAACTTATATTTTTCAAAGTGTATTTCCATTGAATCACCTAGTATTTTCTCTACCTAAGACAAAACGCTGTAGTCTGCAAAAATGTCTCAGATTAAACTGGTACTTTTAATCACCAAGCTTTTAAAATCAGGCCCACACAAAAAAGACAATTTGGGCCCAATATTTATAAAACTAAATAACATGGAGATTTACCAAGAAGTAAGTATTTGGGCTCCTCTTTTTTTTTTTTTTTTTTTGAGTTGGAGTCTCACTCGGTCACCCAGACTGGAGTGCAGTGGCTGCTCCCGGCCACCGCAGCCTCGACCTGCTGGGCTCCAGCGAACCTTCTGCCTCAGCCTTCCAAGTAGCCAGAATTACAGGCATACGCTACCATACCCAGCTGATTTTTTGATTTATTGTAGAAATGAGGTCTTGCTGTCCAGGTGGGTCTTGAACCCGTGGGCTCAGGCAATTCACTCACCTCAGACTCCCAAAGGCACGGGATTACAGGCTGAGCCACCAAGCCTGGCTTGGGCTCCTCTTTTTTTATAAAAATTTAGATAATTGAAAATTCTGGAAATTATCTTTGAACTTAGCTAAAGGTATGTTTAGCTAAAGCT
>NW_007277751.1:0-764 GCF_000164805.1 Carlito syrichta | reverse complement strand
TCTTATTATTCTATGCTATTCTGCCATAGAAGTTCAGTCGACGTTTGAACTCCCATGTAGGATAATTAATCAGGACCCAGGCTCGAATCACTTGACAGTGGGGCCTTCGACCCATTGTGTTTGAGGAAATAGGGAGGAGCAGCAAGAAAGGAAAATGGGAAAGCTTGATAGGATTGGCCTTCTTTGAAATTATGGGAAGCAATGTGGAAGATATATTTGAAAGCATTAGAACACTTCACTGAGAATAAAAGACTTCTTTAGTTCTTTTCAGTAAACCTATTTGGATTTTCCCCCTGATTTCCATCCAGTGGCGTCATTAGTCTTTACTTCACTCTGTGTCTTGCGATCATAGGATTACCTAAGCCATTCTCATAATTGTAACCTCTTTAGGGGCACCAACATTCCCTTGAAGAGTGAAGGCTCATGATTCACCCCTTCTTTGACTCACCAAATAGTTTTGTGTAAAATAAAGCAGAGGATCCAAAGCAGAAGAATGGTCAGTGCACTGCCCTTCAGCCTGCAACAGATGGGGAGTCCAACTCAAAAAACAAAACAAAACAAAGCAAAGCAGAAAGCAAGGTAACGAAAAGAGAGAGGGAGGAAGAAAGAGCCTAGGGCCTGATGGCTTCACAGCTGAATTTGTCCAAGCAGTTGAAAAGCAAATATAAGTTTCATTTAAACTCTTCACAAAAATCGAAGAGGCAGAAATAATTCCCAACTGACTATATGAGCCCAGAACGACTCTGATAGGAAACAAGACAGAC
>NW_007277750.1:0-1047 GCF_000164805.1 Carlito syrichta | reverse complement strand
ATTATGGGAAGCAATGTGGAAGATATATTTGAAAGCTTTAGAACACTTCACTGAGAATAAAAGACTTCTTTAGTTCTTTTCAGTAAACCTATTTGGATTTTCCCCCTGATTTCCATCCAGTGGCGTCATTAGTCTTTACTTCACTCTGTGTCTTGCGATCATAGGATTACCTAAGCCATTTTCATAATTGTAACCTCTTTAGGGGCACCAACATTCCCTTGAAGAGTGAAGGCTCATGATTCACCCCTTCTTTGACTCAGCAAATAGTTTTGTGTAAAATAAAGCAGAGGATCCAAAGCAGAAAAATGGTCAGTGCACTGCCCTTCAGCCTGCAACAGATGGGGAGTCCAACTCAAAAAACAAAACAAAACAAAGCAAAGCAGAAAGCAAGGTAACGAAAAGAGAGAGGGAGGAAGAAAGAGCCTAGGGCCTGATGGCTTCACAGCTGAATTTGTCCAAGCAGTTGAAAAGCAAATATAAGTTTCATTTAAACTCTTCACAAAAATCGAAGAGGCAGAAATAATTCCCAACTGACTATATGAGCCCAGAACTACTCTGATAGGAAAACAAGACAGACACACGCAAAGTAAAAACAAAGAATACCACAGACCAATATCACTGATGTACACAGGCATGACAAAGTCTTAGCGAAAACCAAGTTAAACAGAACACTGCTTTTGTGCCTATTGTTAGAAAAAGCAATTGAGGTGATTTTGGCCTTTTCTATATTCATTAGTAAAGGGGTATAAGTTTCTTCATTATATTCTCTAAGTTGGCAATCATACAACCTTAAGTTTTTAATGGAGGAAGCATACCAAAATCACAATAAAATTGTTCCTTTTATGCTTACTATCTGTCTAAAGAAAAGAAATTTCTGGCATTTAGGTGAAGGTAAATATTAACTTAATTATCAGGGTATTATATTTTAACCTCATTTTAGCCTACTTGCATGTATTTCCAAAAAAGTAGCTTATTTTATTTCTTTTATCGCAGTATATGAAGTCATATCATGGTAAGCATGAATTTGGTTTGGAGAAAAATTTGGTT
>NW_007277749.1:0-792 GCF_000164805.1 Carlito syrichta | reverse complement strand
GAAATCACATAAGTAAGAAGGAGCTAAGTAAACATTTAAAGTTTCAGAAAGAAACAAAAGCAAACAAAAACCTGCCAACCAAAGTTGTGTACGTTACAAAATTATTCTTTATTTAAAAAAAAGTATTACCTGTAGACTTGTCCTTTAAAAAATGTTAAAGAAAAATTATTATTTTTTTCGAGTCAGAGTCTTACTCTGTCACCCATGCTGGAGTATAATGGCATGTTCACAGCCACTGCAGTCTTGACCTGCTTGGCTCAGGCAATAGAGAGAAAGAAAATAAAATGGGTCAGAAACTTAGATCTGTAAACAGAAAGGAAGAGCATTAGAGAAAATATAATTGAATGTATGATAAAACATTTATTTTTCTTATTGTTAATTGATCTTAATTTGTTCAAATTAAGACTACCAACAGTTTGTATTAGCTTATGTAAAAGGAAAATGAATAATAGCAATATCACAATAAATAGGGAGAAAGAATTAGGAATATTTTGCTATTAAAAGATTCTTGTACTACACATGAGGTGGTATAGTGCTACTCGAAAGTGGTCTTGGGGAGACAGTATGGTGGCTCATACCCATAACCCTAGCACTTTGGGAGGGCAAGGCAAGAATCTAGGAGTTCAAGATTAGCCTAGGCAATATAGTGAGACCTAGTCTTTACTAAAATTTAAAAAATTAGCTGGATGTGGTGGTGTGCATCTGTAGTTCCAGCTACTCGGGAGGCTGAAGCAGAAGGATTGCCTGAACTCAAAATGTTGAGGTATGGTGTCATGATTGTATCACTGCACT
>NW_007277748.1:0-799 GCF_000164805.1 Carlito syrichta | reverse complement strand
TCTGAGGCACTAGCTGCACTCCAAGTAGGCTCTATGTTGGTTTAAACCTCCGGCTCGCGTGTCAAAGTTAATTTACACGTAGTGGCTGTGTAAACCTGAGGGAATCAAAAGACTTTTAGAAAAACCGCCTTGCTATGATAAGATGTTTGCGATATTTTATAAATCCCTAGAACTAGTACTATATGAATTTCTACCCCACATTCACTGTATATGTCTGCAGCATTCGTATTTAAAACTTTGTTAAGTTTAGCTTTCATTGTCCCATAATGACCATGTTATGCTATGTAAATGTTAAGCAAACAAGCCCTCCTAAGCATTCCTCAGTTTAGATAAGCAGACTTGGTGGCGCTAGCAACCTCCTACCTGCTTGCTCAAGTTAATTTATACGCAGTGACTGTATAAACCTAACTTATCTGACATTCCACTCTGCCCATTTAGTGGGTTTCTGTCAATCACAGGCAGTCAGGTTAAAGCCCACGAAAAGGCACCTACCAATCCCAAGTGTTCCCTTACCCATTAGGAGAAATTACCCAATCGTGTAAAATCAAGTTTAAAGTTCTTTCCCCTCCCTCTGTAATTGTGCATAAAAACTGCTTGCCATACTGGATCGGGGCTGTCATCCCTGAAGTCACTGCCGGCTTCATACGTGAGCCCAGACTCGAGCCTGAATAAAGACACTCGTGTGTTTGCCTCGGAGCTGGCTCTTTGTGGTCTCTCGGATTTAAAGCCTGGGTTTAACAGTACACACCACCACACCATGCTAATTAAAAAGAAAAGCGTTTTTTAGAGATGAGTTCTC
>NW_007277747.1:0-800 GCF_000164805.1 Carlito syrichta | reverse complement strand
TAAATCGTGTTACAATCCTGCATGTATCCAATGTCTCCCACATGCTTTCAGGAATGTGAGTCCCTCTTGATCAATGGACTAATGTCTACCTAGCCATGAGGATGAGTCCTGGCTCAGAGATCTGTGCTGAGGAAGAGCTCAAGGTGAGTTCATTCTTAGTCTGCTTGGATGGCCATAATGAGCACTGGAGAGTGGGGGCTTCAACTATAAACATGCATGCTCTCACAGTACAGAGGTTGGAGGGCCAAGACCTCCTATGTTGATGTTCCCTTGAGGGGACCACAACTAGCATAAAAATAACAAATTGAAGGCAACAGTGTGTTGCTCATGGTATGCGTGAGCACACCTGGTATGCATATTTGCCTGGTATGCATATTTGCAAGAAACCTTTCTTCAGTGGAAAGCATGCCGGTGTATGGACATTTGTTCACTGTGTATATTTTTTATTTTGTCCCATAGATTAGTCTCTGTTTTATACATCTGAAATAGAAAAACAAGTTTGAAGTTACTGTGCCTAATGACATAACTATGTCTTTGACATGATCCAACACTCCCTGAAGGGTGGAGTGATGGACCTTGGGCTGCCTGACTTGTTGGAGGCATAAACCACAACACACCCTGGGCTCCCCATCCCCTCACCAAGGCACTATCTATTGTATTGCACAGCTCTGTTTTGGGTATTATTGTTGGGTGTCAAATAATCATGAGAACTCGTAATTAGAAGAATCTTACTGAGATAAACTTCCAGAACAAGTTCTATGAAGGAGAAGTGTAAAATAAATTAAGTGGTATATTGTATT
>NW_007277746.1:0-800 GCF_000164805.1 Carlito syrichta | reverse complement strand
CAAACATGATTCAAATGAGCATTCCATCATTTCAGAGAAAAAAAATACTCCCCATGATATCTGAAAGAAGGACCTCTTGATGAGTTAATATTTCTATTGGCCTAATATCTGACTCTTAGCAATTGTTTAAATATGCTTGTTGAAAAGAAGACAATGAGTGAACAGGTTAACCAGCTTATGTTAACCTTAGAGTTGCTTGAGGAATGTTCTAGCAGATTGCAATGTGTTCTGGCACACTGATGCTTTCACATAACAATGCAATAATCTTTCATAATCATATTTGCTTTTTTCTGCTATGTTTATGTTAAAATGAGCATAGCAGTTATTTATTTCTTTCATTACTTGAAACAAGTAAAATCATTTATTTAGGTAGACATGTAATTGATGCGGTTTAATAATGCCTTAAACTAGAAATCATAGAATACAGAAGCAGAGTGAATCAACATTATTGAAACATTTTCTTTTTTTCTTTTTTTTGAGTTGGAGTCTCACTGTCGCCCAGACTGGAGTGCAGTGGCCACTCCTGGCTACCGCAGCCTCGACCTGCTGGGCTCCAGTGATCCTTCTGCCCCAGCCTTCCAAGTAGCTGGAACTACAGGCGTGCGTTACCACGCCCAGCTAATTTTTGATTTTATTGCAGAGATGAGGTCTCACCAAGTTGCCCAGGTGGGTCTCGAACCCATGGGCTCAGGCAATATACTCACCTCAGCCTCCCAAAGTGCTGGGATTACAGGTTGAGCCATCGAACCCGGCTTTTATCCATTTTCAAACAATGAACCTGAAATTACTGCACAAGAATA
>NW_007277745.1:0-815 GCF_000164805.1 Carlito syrichta | reverse complement strand
GCCCAGACTGGAGTGCAGTCGTGGCTTCTGGTCACCGCAACCTCGACTGCTGGGGCTCCGGCGATCTTCCGCCTCAGCCTTCCAAGTAGCCGGAATTACAGGCATGTGTTACCATGCCCGGCTGATTTTTTGATTTATCGTAGAGATGAGGTCTCGCTGCCCAGGCGGGTCTCGAACCCGCAGGTTTAGGCAATTCACTCACCTCAGCCTTCCAAGGTGTGATTTTTTTAAAAAAGACATACCAAATAGAAAACTAAGGAACATAAATACAGTGTGGAAAGGAGGAAAGACTTATGTTGGTGACCACCTAAAGATGTTTAGGAGAGAAATGGAAATCAAAGCAATGAGATACTGTGTCTTGTAGAAATTTAGGTGGTGATGATGGAAGGCAATGGGAACTTAGGCACTGCTGGTGATGGTGTAAATTATAGCCACTTTGGATAGGAATTTGGATTTTTTAACAAAATTTAAAACGTGCTTAAGTTATCACCCAGAAAGTTCACTTCTAAGTAATTATTCTAACACGGAGGTTGGGAAACTTTTTCTGTAAAGGCCAGATAGTACATATTTCAGTCTTTGTAGGTCATGTAGTCTCAGTTGTAACTATTCGACTCTTGTAGTGCAACACTACAATTTGAATTTTATATAATTTTCACGTGTCATAAAATGTTATTCTTCTTTTGGCTTAAGTTTTTTCAACCATTTAAAACATAAAAGCCATTCTTAAGCCACTGGATGTACAGAAACAGGTGACAGGCCATATTTAGCTTCATGTATTTGAATGAAAAAAGCAAGTTGTTGCATTATGCATAGGG
>NW_007277744.1:0-492 GCF_000164805.1 Carlito syrichta | reverse complement strand
TTCTTTTCTCTCCATTCCATTCCTTTCCATTCAATTCCATTCCATTCCTTTCCATTCTATTCCTCTCCATTCCATTCCTCTACACTTCATTACTCTCCATTCTATTATTCTATTTTCTATTGATTCCATTTCATTTCTCTCCATTCCAATCCATTCGATTGCATTCCACTCCATTCTATTCCTCTCCATTCCATTCCTCTCCATTTCATTACTCTCCATTTCATTCCTCTCCATTCCATTCCATACCTCTCCATTCCATTCCTCTCACATTCCATTCCTCTACATTCCATTCCATTACTGTACATTCCATTCCATTTCTATTCATTCCATTTCTTTTCTCTCCATTCCATTCATTTTCATTCCAGGTCATTACTCTCCATTCCATTCATCTTAATTCCTCTCTATTCCATTCCTCTTCATTCCTCTCTACTCCGTTGCATTTCATTCCATTTTCTCCATTCCATTTCATTCCATTACATTCCTCTCCATTCA
>NW_007277743.1:0-739 GCF_000164805.1 Carlito syrichta | reverse complement strand
GTTTGCTGGCTAGCCAGCTGGCTACTTCGTTAATTTAACTGGTTAAATCAGCTGGCTAAGCTGCTGGCTACGTACGTAGCTAGGCAATTAAATCAGTTGGTTAACCAGCTGGACAGTTAGTTAAGCCAGCTAGCTTAGTCAGCTGGCTAACCAGGTGGTTAGCTAGGTGTCAGCTTTTGAAGTCAGTTGTCTAGCCAGTTGGCTAGCTGGTTAAAAAGCATGTTACATCAGATGGGTAGCTGGTTCTCTATTTCATTAAGCTAGTTAAGTCCGCTGGCTAACTAGGAAGCTAGCTAGTTATGTCATCTAGATATGTCAGCTAGCTAGCTAGATAAGTCAGCTAGTTACATCAGCTAGATACATGATAGCTAGTTAGGTAGCTAGCTAGTTAAATCAGCTATTTAAGTCAGCTGACTAGCTTGGTAGCTAGCTAGTTAAGTCAGCTTGCTAGCAAGTTAAGTCAGCGAGTTAAGTCAGCTGGCTAGCCAGCTGCCTAGCAGGATAGTTACCTACTTAAGCCAGCTGGCTAGCCAGGTAGCTTGCTAGTTAAGTCACCTAGTTAAGTCAGCTCACTGGCCAGTAGGTTAGCTAGATAGTTAAGTAGTTAAGTCAGCTGGCAAGCCAGTGGGCTATGTAGGTAGGTAGCTGGTTAAGTCAGCTTGCTAGCCATCAGGTGTCTAGCTATGTCAGTTAGATAAGTCAGCTGGCTATTCACCTGTCTAGCTAGGTAACTAGCTAG
>NW_007277742.1:0-794 GCF_000164805.1 Carlito syrichta | reverse complement strand
AATTGGTCATTGTACAGGTAAAGTTGGGCCTCACTTTGGTCCCCACTTAACCTGGCTTGTGATCAGGTACCCTTATTGATGAAAGGTGCCCCATTGCCTCCCTCCCCTGGCATTTTCCCACTACTGTCAATCCCTTTCTTATAGCATTATAACAATTGTTCAGGGTCCACTTATGAGTGAGAACATGTGGTACTCAATTCTTTGTTTCTGTGATAGATTACTAAGTATTATAGACTCCAAATCCATCCAACTTGCTGTGAAGTTCATGATTTTGTCCTTCTTTATGGCAGTGTAATAGTCCATCATATATATGTACCACATTTTTTAATCCAGTCCACTTTCGATGGGCAGTACGGTTGTTTCTATTTTTGCTATCATGAATAATGCTGCATTAAACATTCGTGTGCAGTTATCTTTTTCATAGAGTGATTTGAGTTTCTCTGGGTATATTCCCAGAAGGGGGATTGTGGAGTCATATGGAAGGTCAATTTTTAGATGTTTTAGGAATCACCACACAGTTTTCCACAGAGGTTGTACTAGTTTACACTCCACCAATAGTGTAGAAGTGTTTCCTTTTTCCTGCATCCTCTCCAGCATCTGTTTGTTGCATTTTGAATTATTGATGATGGCCATCCTGAATGGTGTTAAGTGGTATCTCAGTTTGGTTTTTTTTTTTGCATTTCTTTGATGATTAGTGAGGTTGAGCATTTTTTTTCATGTATCTGTTGGCTGCTCATGTGTCTACTTTTGAGAAGTGTTTATTCATATCTTTTGTCCACTTTTTAACAGGGCTC
>NW_007277741.1:0-761 GCF_000164805.1 Carlito syrichta | reverse complement strand
CAATCACTGGAACATCGCAAGGACTGGACATTTTTACTGCATCGTCCTCTCCCGCTGCTGCCGCAGCCCCTCCCCCCACCAGCGCTCCCGCCGCCGCTGCCGCCGCCGCCGCCGCCGTCGCCGCCGCCGCGCCCGCCGCGGCCTCTGGCACGGGTAGCTCATCACAACCCGGCCGGAGGAGATCCACATCAAACCGCTTCAGGGAAGATCTGCTGGGATCGCTGCCACCGCTCCTGCGACGGAGACTGTCCTGCCCACCCGGCGCGGGGCTCCTGTTGCCTGCTCGGAGGCAGGCAGCCATCTTGTTCCTGTCCGGCCCCACCCCCTCTGGGGCGAGCAGATGAGATAGCACCACCTGCTGGCGATTCAAGGTAACAACACCGAAACGGGAGAGACAAGCTTCATAAAGACATAGACTAAACTTCTGAACCGAGGTTATTCTGAACTGTCCTTCACAGCAGATCAGGGGAACTGACCCTAACTGCAAACTAATTTACCAGCTTGAAAAAAAAAAAAAACGAGAAATCAGACCTGAAAGGACATTGGACTTAAACGAAATGTCTCAAAGTGTGCTTCATTGATTCTATTAGTTTAATGACTTAATTCTATTCCTACTGTATTGTTCCCTTTTTTCTCTTTTCCCTTTCCTTTTCTTCTCTTTTATTCTGTCGGTGAACCAGGTCTTTGTATAGAGGAACAGCACACTAATAAGATGGTTGGATAGCTGGTATGCTAGCATCACTATATGTTTTATTTTTGTT
>NW_007277740.1:0-727 GCF_000164805.1 Carlito syrichta | reverse complement strand
TTAAAGATTCTCATTGTTCCCACCAGATCTCCATTCTTTTGAATGCTTTAAAAAAACACCTCAAAGGAGGATTGACTCTTTGTTCACCACGGAAACACCTTCCCATTCATGTAAGGAATGTGCTTGTTTATAAATGATGATACATCATCACCAATTCACTTGGCTTCCATAACCTCATTTCCTTCCTGTGTCTGTCCAGTCACAAATCCATTGCTACCCTGGGGTAGTATATTAACCCAAATCACAGTCTGAATGGCACTTTTTGGCTTGGGTTCCTCTCATTTGTTTATCTTTGGCTGAGCTAGGAAATGCAACTGGAAAATGATTCAGCACAAGCTGTTCAGCTGGGAGCCCTCTCTCTGTCTCATCCAACTCTACCCTGAAATGATCTGAAGTGGCCAGTATAGGATGAAGCAATGCTTATATGGCCCACAGGTGGGGTTTATTTAAGTGTATGCCCCATGGTCTTTCTGAGTCAGCACAGAAAATATTAATACATGACTCTACCCCCAAGCCACAGAGAGTAAGAGCAACACAGCCCCACAACTTGATGCCATGTTTGGGATCTTTTGAGTCCTGATATAGCCCTAAGTTGCCGTGTTGGGTCTACTAAGTCAAGATATAGCATGAGAAGTGAGGTCACAGGTGTACAAAAAAGAGTCCTGTACATAAACTCAAGAATGAGTCCAAGGCCTGGCACTGAGATTAAAGAGTTTGATTCAACAAT
>NW_007277739.1:0-750 GCF_000164805.1 Carlito syrichta | reverse complement strand
AATGGTACCTGCTGTCAATCTCTTTCTTGTGGGGGCGGGGCTCCGGGTCCCTTGCCATTGCGGGGCTGCAGCGCCCTGGCGTGAGGACGGCGCGTCGCGTCCCGGCCGCGTGACCTGCTGGGTTGACTCGATCCTTCCTCAGAATCCCGCCTGCGAGCACCGAGGCGCAACGCGGTTCCGCCTCTCGGGCCGCGGCCTCCCACGGAGTGCTTCGGACTCCCGCGCTGCGGGACCCCAGAGTGTGGCTCGCGGCGACTGGGACGACCGCGGAGCTGGGCCCCCCGCTGGCGGCGGAGCTGGGCCCCCCGCAGGCGGTGGAGCTGGGGCCCCCCTACCACGTCGAGGGAACGTGAGTCAGGCCGCTCTTGGACATGGACCCTTAACCGTGAGTTCACAGACTCTTCTTTTCTTGTATTTTCTTACCTGTGTTGTGGCTTTTGCTGGACGTGGAACTGCTGGATTATGCATGAGAGTATCCAGTTTTCTGAGAAATGTGTGTGGAAGGACTGCCCTATTCCCACGGAATGTATGTGGCCATAAATGTGTCCACTGATTCCTCAGTGTTCGTTCCGTTCCATGGATCTATCGTTAGGGTTTTATACCATTGCCTCTGTGTTTGGTTTACTGGACTTTGGTGAAAGCAGAAAGTGTGAAACCCTAAACTTTGCCCATTTTGACGACAGTTTGGGCTATTGCAGGTCTCGTGCAATTCTACTGAAATACAAGACATTTGGGTTTTGGGCGAGATTT
>NW_007277738.1:0-776 GCF_000164805.1 Carlito syrichta | reverse complement strand
TAAAGGTACACATTAAGCAAGAAGCCCGGTACCGGAGCATGAAATAAAGCAGGCCCTCCCATTTGCTCAGCTGCTTGAGTAGGCAAGCTAGCTAGTTAGCTAATGAGTTAAGTCAGCTGGATGTGTCAGCTAGCTAGCTAGTTAGCTAATGAGTTAAGTCACCTGGTTATGTTAGCTAGCAAGATCATTAGCTAATGAGTTAAGTAAGATGATTAAGTCACCTAGCTAGCACATTATATAACAAGTAAGCTAACTAGTTAGCTAGCTGGTTAAGTCAGCTAACTAGCTAGGCAGCTAACTATGTAAGTCAGCTTGTTAGCTAGGTATCTAGCTAGTTAGCTAATGATTTAACTCAGCTGGCTAGCTAAGTAGCTAGCTAGTTAGCTAACTATTTAATTCAGCTGGCTAACTAGGTAGTTAGCTGGTTAAGTCAACTAGTTAAATCAGCTGGCTATCCAGCTGGCTAGCTTGGCAGTGAGCTAGTTAAGTCAATTGGGTAGCTAGCTGGTTAGCTGGTTAATTCAGCTTGATTAAAGAACTGGCTACCCAATTTGCAAGGTAGTTAACTATATAGTTAAGTCAGATAGCTACTTGACTAGCTAGTGATGTCAGCAAGTTAAGTAAGCTGATATCCAACTTGCTAGCTGGTTAAGACAGCTAGTTTAGTCAGGTGTCTAGCCAGGTGGTTAGATAGGTAGCTAGCTAGATAAGTCAGCATGCTAGCCAATAGGCTAGCTGTTCAATGCACCTAGTTAATTCATTCGGCTAACTTGCTG
>NW_007277737.1:0-695 GCF_000164805.1 Carlito syrichta | reverse complement strand
CCCCTACAAAAATCAGAAAAGGCAACCAAAAAACACGATAGATAAGTGGTACCTCATCAAACTAAAAAGCTTCTGGAAAGCAAAAAGAACCATCAAGAGAGTGTGGAGATAGCCCACAGAATAGGAAAAAAAAAATTTGCCAAATGTATATTCAGCAAAGAATTAACATCCAGGATTCACAAGGAACTCAAGCATGCTGAAAGGACAAAAACAAACCACATAGTTCTTTAAGTGAAAAGATGAAAGTTTACTATAGGTATATATGTATTTTAAAACACAGTATATTTAGAGTTTGGTATTATCTGATGATTAAGGTATCCACTGGGGGGGTTCTTGCAATGTATCACTTGTAAATAAAGGGAGACAACTGTATTGTGTATTTCAAAATAACTAAAAGAGTGATTTTTATATATTCTCACTTAAAAAATAAGGGCTTGAGGTGATGGATTTATTAAACTAATTTGATCATTATACAATATATACATTTATGGAAACATCACATTTTACTTCACCAATATATAAAAGTTATATTTGTCAATTAAAAACAAAGGCATAAAAATAATAACTAAAAAGGCTTAAGATATATATTTCAATAAATGTCTTTTGAAATCATGTGTTTCCTTTGTAGTTCAAGTAATAAAGTATACTTATTTCTCTAGAACAAATCAAACCTAAAGATAACAGAAAAAAATATC
>NW_007277736.1:0-724 GCF_000164805.1 Carlito syrichta | reverse complement strand
TTATGATGAAGCTCAGCTAGTCTAATGATGGTCTCAAAAGGCAAAGGAGTAATTTGCTTTAAAAGCATAGCCAAAACAAGTAATGAACAAGAGCATCTTAAATTTACTAAATAACCTTATTACTGCAAGATTAACCATTTTAAAAATAAGAAAGAAGAAAATAATTTTTTCATATATCTTAAAAGTTGAATAAACATTAGTGGGTACTAATCAAAATGTACAGGAACTGGGTTTTTGAAAATATTTTGAGGGTTAAAATTTTTATCTGAAAAATATAGATTATTTCTAGCAAAAACAACTGGAAAAAACCAGAAGTGGTTTCTCCTGATATCAAGTTTAGCAGCAATATTTTTGACATATCATCTGGGGTTAGTTAAAATATATGTCTTCCCTTATTTGCCTGGGTCACAGTTCATGTTGGCTAGCACAAAACAGGATTTTCTTCAATTAATCCATATTCAAAGATTCCACATGGTTTGTTTGTTTTGAGTCTAGTCTCACTCATTGCCTAGGTGGGACTGCAGTGGCATGCAAGCTTACAGTCACCCTAGCATTGACCTGCTGGGCTCCCTCAATTCTTCCACCTCAGCCTCTCAATTAGCCAGAACTACAGGTGCCTGCTACCATGCTCGGCTATTTTTTAGTTGATCATAGAGACAAGGTCTCAAGGGCTGGTCTTGAACCGGAGGATCAGGCAATCCACTCGCCTCGGCCTCCCAAAGTG
>NW_007277735.1:0-810 GCF_000164805.1 Carlito syrichta | reverse complement strand
TCCTTGTTCTCTTTCGTTGATATTATGCTCCAGAGGGTGACTGCTTCCGCGTGCGAACTGTCAACCTTTCACATTTGGGAAGGCTCAACTCCCTTGTTCCACAAAGAGTGATCTGTGACATTCACAGTTTCTTGTGGGGAAGCATTATCTGTGAATCGAGCGAATTCCGAGATATTTTTTCTTTATACATTTTCGTGTTACTGCAAAGGTAATTATACTGTCGATGCTTTTCAGAATAGCCTTTCTTAGGCCTGTAGTGAATAGGCAGCTTCCTTGGGTAAGCCCGTGCCAAATATGTGCTGCACTGTGATCTGTTTGCTGTGACTTCTTTGCTGCCTCCTGTCACACCTACTTCACACTCGTTCCCCTTGATTTGTGTTCCTTTCCAGAGAAGGCCTTTGCTTAAGAGGGTTTAACGACTGTGTTTCACGGATTGGAATATGCAATACACAGTGCCCCAGTGACTGATATAACTGCTCCACCGTGACTTGCTGTAGAGCACCATTTGTTCATGGTGAGAAATCTAACTGGTGTTTCGGTATTGCATTTCCACCTAGTAAGGAACACCAGTGCTGTGCAGTTTTCCTTGATGAATAAGCACGGAGAGCCGATGTTAGGGTTGTGGTGAATGTGGGTCTTCCTCGAACAGGGTATTCCAGGGTGCAGTGCCATGCTATTCATTTGCCATCTGTAGTAAGCTAGCTTTGTGCGTACTGTCATCCCTGATTTTTAGAGTTTCCCTGTACATACGCTGTCTAGTCAGGAGCTTTTGGTGAAGAGAGTGCAACTTCAGTGCCGAACTGACTGAAA
>NW_007277734.1:0-783 GCF_000164805.1 Carlito syrichta | reverse complement strand
AAGCCATTGTTTTCGTTGGCCTTAACGGTTAAGAGCTGACAGGCACCGCTTGATTGTTGGAAGTGTGTATCTGGTTGGGAAATGCCGTGTTAAAAGTTAGCTGCATTGTTATTGATTTTCAAGGAGTTTTATTCTTGCTTGGTGTATGGTGTCATTAATGATTCTCAAGGTACAGGATGATTTGGTGCAGCACAGCGATATGTCAATACTTCACTGGTCGGAAAGAGCTCCCAAATTGTGCCACACTGAGGAACATGAGTGCTACACAATTCCTTGTACAATAGGATCATTTCCTTTCACTTTGAACACAAAATGTCATTTTCGTTGCCGTTTCTCTATACTATGAGGCGCAATTACACTGCCGTGTGCCATGCTGAGTCAGCGCAGATGGCCTCTGTTTTGCTGTGGGGAATGTGTATCTTCCTTGGGAAACAGGGTCTCAAATGTGTGCTGCACCGTTTATTGGCTGTCAATGTTATTCCAACTTGGTGCATGCTGCAAAACATGAGGCTCAAAGTTTCTCATTTTCAATTATGCAATGCACATCGCATTTGTTTGACCTAAGAGTACTTCAATAGGTCGCGTACTGGAAGGTGCAACTAAATGGTGCCGCCCGGTGTGAAACGGGAACTCCAGAGTAGAGTAAGCATGCAGTACTTGGGGAATTCACTTGGTGAATTCTAAGATGTTTCTCCATTTGAAATCTCTGTGTTGTACGAAACGCCGTTGCTGTGCCATATGAATTGACGAGAAAGAGCTGACTGCCCTTGATGTGCTTGCTTA
>NW_007277733.1:0-684 GCF_000164805.1 Carlito syrichta | reverse complement strand
TGCTGGGCTCCGGCGATCCTTCCGCCTCAGCCTTCCAAGTAGCCGGAATTGCAGGCATATGCTACCACGCCTGGCTGATTTTTTGATTTATTGTAGAGATGAGGTCTCGCTGCCCGGGCAGGTCTCGAACCCGCGGGCTCAGGCAACCCACTCACCTCAGCCTCCCAAAGGTGGAGATTATCTTAAAAGCAGTATTCCCTGTAGAACAAAGTAACGAAACTATCTAAACACCCTTCTAGAATTAACATTTGGATATGTCAAAAAAGAACCTAGAATAAATATATAAATAACAGTATGTTCTGTGTTAAGCCTGTAACAAAGAGGTTCCTTAGTGCCATAACACAAAGTACTGTCAGATCTCCATTTTTTACAAAGAAACATTATGGTCTTTCACAATGGTTCAAACTGTATTTATAGTAACAGTGTAAAGACTTGAGATGAAAGACTTTAACAGTCAAAGCTACAGCTTGACAAGAGTTACGGTTTTGATTTTGATTCTATTTGTGGTCTACAAATATAAGACAGAAGATACGTCCATGAGATTATGGAATCCTCTGAGACTCTACAACCTTAGAGAAGCGATAAAACTGATGAAAATGCATCTGGTTTGGGAGCAGACTCCATATTACATGGTAATGCTCCAAGTTTAACAACTACGACTGCAGAAGACTATGGGGAAGGGAA
>NW_007277732.1:0-337 GCF_000164805.1 Carlito syrichta | reverse complement strand
TCACACCAGCCGGGCTTGGTGGCTCAGCCTGTAATCCCGCGCCTTTGGGAAGCTGAGGTGAGTGGATTGCCTGAGCCCGCGGGTTCGAGACCCGCCTGGGCAACTTGGAGAGACCTCATCTCTACAATAAATCAAAAATTAGCAGCCGGGCTCGGTGGCTCAGCCTGTAATCCCGCGCCTTTGGGAGGCTGAGGTGAGTGGATTGCCTGAGCCCGCGGGTTCGAGACCCGCCTGGGCAGCGAGACCTCATCTCTACAATAAATCAAAAAATCAGCCGGGCGTGGTAGTGCATGCCTGGAATTCCGGCTACGTGGAAGGCTGAGGCGGAGGGATCGCC
>NW_007277731.1:0-837 GCF_000164805.1 Carlito syrichta | reverse complement strand
TTTTCTCTACCCTCATCTTTTATAACTCCTTTCCCAACCTACATTCTTTTCTGTTCTCATGCTGCTGGTGGGTATGTGCAGGGACTTATTCCAGACTTCATTATGCAAAAAGCATGTGGACAGTAGTGACGTACACGAAGAGACTGAAAACCAAAGCAATCCCAGTCCCTTATTCCTGCCTGAAACTCTTTGCCATAGTTGATGAACTCTTTGAATAGGATCCATGGTGAAACCTGGTATCTCCAGTGGAATCCCATGACAAAACATCTCTCCTCAGATTCTAGTCTCCCTTCTCTTAGCATTGGAGTTTCATATGAACTTTGACCATTTTCCAGCAATCCCGTATTTCTATTTTGTCATGTTTAAGTGGATATTTCTTACTGTTTGGGTTTGACATCTATTGAGTGTTTATCAGTTTTTACCTATGTTGCAATATTTTAAACAGTAACATTACAGGAAGTCAAAAATCTGCTAGGATTGATGAGGGGTTTGAATTGTTGAATTCAGAAATAGTAGAACTGAAAATGAAGCATCCAAGGAATGCAGAGAAGGTGTGTTACAGGTGAATTGAACTCTGGAGAAAGTCTTATTGCTGCGTAATTGGACTGGGGACACAGGAAAGAGAGCATGTAGAGGCACTTCTGACTGTCCTGTGTTCTGCGTTATTATTCCTCTCTCCCCATCTAAAGAAATAATTTTTTTTTTTAAGTTGGAGATCTGGAGTGCAGTGGCATGCTTCCGGCCACTGCAACCTCGACCTGCTGGTCTCCAGCGATCCTTTCACCTCAGTTTTCCAAGTAGCCATAACTACAGGCATGCACTACCCCACCTGGCTAA
>NW_007277730.1:0-1000 GCF_000164805.1 Carlito syrichta | reverse complement strand
GAACACCACCTTGTAAATTCCAAAGAGAATGTGTAACCGCTCAACACGACCCCCTCCCTTACCTAAACAAGGGTATAAGATCCCTCTTCTTCCATTCTGTGGGGCTCAACCTGGAAGGTGTAATAAAGTGCCACTTCCTATAATAGTCTCGTTGTCTTGATCTCTGTCTTCCTGCTACACTACAAGCTATGTCCTTGCACAAAAACTCACATGGGCTTTCCTGTGTCCCGCTAATTCTTTTTTTTTTAATTTGAGTTAGAGTCTCACTCTGTCACCCAGACTGGAGTGCAGTGGCCACTCCCGGCCACTGCAGCCTCAACGTGCTGTTCTCTGGTGATACTTCCACCTCAGCCTTCCAAGTAGCTGGAATTGCAGACATGCACTACCATGCCCGGCTAATTTTTTGGTTTATTGTAGAGATGAGGTCTCACCAAATTGCCCAGGCAGGTCTCGAATCAGCAGGCTCAGGCAATCCACTCACCTCAGGCTCCCAAAGGCGCGGGATTACAGGCTGAGCCACCAAGCCTGGCTTCCTGCTAATTCTGAAGCTCATCCCTTCTGTCTTCACCTCTGGAATTATTCTAGATGCCACATTAGGTAATTAAGACAGTTTTATACCCAGACAAGGAATGAGGCAAGCAAGGGTCCATTGAGACACTTCTGAATATGTGAACAAGGAGGATTTGGTACAACTTCACACCAGGGTACAGTTGTGCATATCAGTGTCTCCATGAGTGTTTCTGGTTATTCTTCATCTTCCTTCTCCACAGAGAGGCTTTTCCACCCTTGGGGACACTGGGATTCTTATGGGTTTCTGATTGAAGAAAAGAAAAGGAGAATGGATCCTTGTTGGCTCTGCAAAAGGTTACAATCTGTTTGCAGGCAGGACACTTTTGCAGTGACTTCCTTTCAGCCTCAGTCCAACATACATATTTGATGGATGAAAGCAGAGACATGGACCCACTGACTAGGATGCTACCTCCAGGAATAGGCAGGAGCT
>NW_007277729.1:0-827 GCF_000164805.1 Carlito syrichta | reverse complement strand
GATACTTCCACTCAGCCTTCCAAGTAGCTGGAATTGCAGACATGCACTACCATGCCCGGCTAATTTTTTGGTTTATTGTAGAGATGAGGTCTCACCAAATTGCCCAGGCAGGTCTCGAATCAGCAGGCTCAGGCAATCCACTCACCTCAGGCTCCCAAAGGCGCGGGATTACAGGCTGAGCCACCAAGCCTGGCTTCCTGCTAATTCTGAAGCTCATCCCTTCTGTCTTCACCTCTGGAATTATTCTAGATGCCACATTAGGTAATTAAGACAGTTTTATACCCAGACAAGGAATGAGGCAAGCAAGGGTCCATTGAGACACTTCTGAATATGTGAACAAGGAGGATTTGGTACAACTTCACACCAGGGTACAGTTGTGCATATCAGTGTCTCCATGAGTGTTTCTGGTTATTCTTCATCTTCCTTCTCCACAGAGAGGCTTTTCCAACCTTGGGGACACTGGGATTCTTATGGGTTTCTGATTGAAGAAAAGAAAAGGAGAATGGATCCTTGTTGGCTCTGCAAAAGGTTACAATCTGTTTGCAGGCAGGACACTTTTGCAGTGACTTCCTTTCAGCCTCAGTCCAACATACATATTTGATGGATGAAAACAGAGACATGGACCCACTGACTAGGATGCTACCTCCAGGAATAGGCAGGAGCTGGGCTTGGAACTTTCCCCTTGATATAACTTGGCCTTTCTTACCAGTGGAGGAAGACTCATCATTCTTTCATTTATGTGCCCAGTAAGCTCCTGCTGAGTGCTGACTCTGAGTGGAGTTTGTTATTACATCCATGGGAGACACAGAGAAGAATGAAGCCAGGTG
>NW_007277728.1:0-602 GCF_000164805.1 Carlito syrichta | reverse complement strand
TTGACGAGACCTCGTTTCTACATTAAATAAAAAAAAAATCAGCTGGGTGTGGTGGCACACACCAATGGTTCCAGCTACTTGGAAGGCTGAGGTGGAAGGATCTCCTGAGCCCAGCAAGTGGAGGCTGCAGTAGCTGTCAGCATACCACTGCACTCCAGCCTGGGTGACAGAGTGTGACTCTGACTAAAAAAAAAAAAAAGAAAGAAAGAAAAAATTTAAATCACCAAAAATCCCAACCAAAAGAAAAACCAACGTAAACCTTCTGCGAGTGTATCTTTCCACTGAGCCATCCAATCTGTTTCAGGCAATGGAAACTTTCATCAGATTATTCACATATGGTGCTACGAAGAGTTTTAAAGAGTCCCCCACCCTGATCCTGGGTCTCTAAACAGGATCTGCCATGATGCACAACCAGCCAGAGCCACTCACAAAAGACATGGCCTGTAGCCACAGGGCTCCTGCTTCACAGGATGGACAGGATTTTGATTAATGAAACGGGTTGGGGATTCTGGCATACAGAAGAGGGCGGGTTTTTAAGGACTTCATCTTTAAAAATAAGGTGGACATAGGTGAGATTATGTGGCAGGCTGAGTCCTCTGGCA
>NW_007277727.1:0-765 GCF_000164805.1 Carlito syrichta | reverse complement strand
TGATATTCTGATATGGTTTACAGACATTGTATAAGGTTAATGCTGTGTTAGAAAGAAGGAAAAACATTTTTAGCTACTTTAATTTTAGGAATTACAACATTAATAAGCTATTGCTACTTCAGTGACAGTTTCAGCTGTAGCTGTATCTAAGGAAGTTCATACAGCTACCTTTGCTGATCAGTTATCTACGAATGTTTCTATTGCATTAGCTTCTCAGGAGATTACAGATCGAAAGTTAGAGAGTAAGGTTAATGCTTTAGAGGAGGGAGTTTTAGTAGTAGGACAAGAGCTTGTAACTTTAAAGATAAAATTGGCTCTCCGATGTCACTCTGAGTTTAAGTGGATTTGCCTCACTCCTTTGGAGGGGAATAAGTCTGTCCATAATTGGGACAAGATAAAGAATCATATCCCTGGAATTTGGAATCATTCAGACTTGAGTATAGACCTTACTAAATTACATCAAGATGTGCAGGACATGACTGTTGCTGAAAAGCAGTTCCAGTCCTATGAATTAGCTAGCTCCATATTTAATAACTTCTCATTGTTTGTTAACCAAAAGTCATTGAAGTCTATACTCATTAATGTGAGAATTTGCGGGACAGTGATTCTTGTGTTGCTATGCCTACTTCCAGTTATTTTCAGAGTGCTGAAGAAGAACATTTCTCAGCTCAACACCGAGTTTTATGGTTTTGTGCTAAAAAATAAAAATGGGGAGATGTTGGGAGCTGGCCTTAGAGGCCCACTGAACATTAGGGATTACAGAGG
>NW_007277726.1:0-538 GCF_000164805.1 Carlito syrichta | reverse complement strand
CAAAAAGAGAGAGAGAGAGAAAAGTACAAAACAAACACAGTTAAAAAACAAAGAAGGCAATGTCACAACTGACCCTGAAGAAAATTGAAAAGATTATCAAAGAGTACCATGAATATCTGTATGCAAATAAATTAGAAAATCTAAAAGGAAATGAAGAATTTTCTGGCATCACACAACCTCCCAAGGTTGAACAAAGAAGAAAATGAAACTCTAAACAGACCAATAACAATCCAGAAAATCAACTTAGTCATAAGAAACCTCCCCACCAAAAAAAAATTCCTGGACCAGATGGCTTTCCAGCTGACTTCTACAAGACATACAAGGAGGAGATGATTCCAGTCTTACTGAAAGTATTCCAGAAAATTAAGAATGATGGAGAGAGGAGAAGCAAGATGGCGACGGCATAGGTGAACTGGTGAGATACTCTGAACGTGAGTTCCCAAAAAGGCTATTACTTCTCTTCCCCCATCCCCCAGCCCACCACCAACTGTGCTGGTGCCAGGCCCAGGAACTTCGGTCCCACGCAGGGCCAGATATT
>NW_007277725.1:0-798 GCF_000164805.1 Carlito syrichta | reverse complement strand
TACAGCAGCAGTTTGTAAGATACAGCTGTAGCAGGAAAAATAGAGAGATCATGGCACCGAGACTATTATAGGAAGTGGCACTTTATTATGCTGGCTAGCACAGCGGGCCGAGAATTTCATGCATCCAAATCAAGCTCGAGCACCCCAGAACAGGAGACGTGGGGTCTTATACCCTCGTTTAGGTAAGGGAGGGGGGTCGTGTTGAGTGATTACATATTTCCTTTGGAATCTTACAAGGTTGTACTCAGCAAAATCAGATTTTTCAAAGAACAAATGCTTTCCAGGAACTGCAGGCTTGTAAACTGTCAACTTTAGAAGGGGGGATTTTAGATAAGTCTGTGAATTAGCCACTCTTTTTGCATATCCATTAAGTGGTTAGTCTTTGGGCTATTTGGCCTTTCCCAAAAAAACCTGCCTGGCGACCTGGCTGGTCTTTGAAGTTGCAACTTGCCATACAAAAGGAAATACTTTTAACTGCTATCAACTCCTTTCCTGCCCTAGGCTAGTGATTGCCATGAGGCCAACTGCTGATCCTGAACCAGCTACATGTTTCTGTGTTTATTCACTCAATCATACAAGAAATATATTTGACCATTTGCTGCATCCTGCCACACAGCCAGCAGGCCAAATCCAGTCAGTGGACCAGGAAACATTTTTACATTTTTAGAGTTAGAAACAAAACCAAACCTATAGAAGAACACACGATAGAGATGTATGTGGCCAGCAAGCCCACAATACTATCTGCACAATACTATTTTCAAAAGTTTGGCAACCCCTGAGCTAGAGCTAGGGGAAAGA
>NW_007277724.1:0-472 GCF_000164805.1 Carlito syrichta | reverse complement strand
TGTCTAACCAACTGGCTAGCTAGTTAAGCCAGCTCATTAAATCTATTGGCTAGTCTGCTGGCTAGCTATTTAAAAAGTTAATTAAGTCTATGGCTAGCCAGCTGTGAAGCTTATTTCAACTAGTTAAGTCAGTTGGCTAGATAATTAGCAAGCTAGTTAAGTCAGCTAATAATGTAGGCTAGCAAACTAGTTAAATCATCTAGTTAAGTCAGCTGACTAGCTTGATAGCTAGCTACGTAGAGAGCTAGTTAAGCCAGCTAGTTAAGTCAGCTGTCTAGCTAGATAGCTAGCTACTTAAGTCAGCAAGTTAAGTCAGTTGGCTAGCTAGTTATCTCAGCTAGTTAAGTCATCTGGTTAGCCAGATGCCTAGCTGGGTAGTGAGCTAGTTATGTAATCTGGATAGTCTGTTGGCTAGCTAATTATGTAACCTAGTTATGTCAAATCGCTAGCAATCAGGTTACCTAGGTAGCTA
>NW_007277723.1:0-812 GCF_000164805.1 Carlito syrichta | reverse complement strand
CGTGGCATTTGGAGGTCCCATTTCTTGTGCTGAGGTGAGTCTCAGAATTCCATCTCTGAGAACAAGGCAAGAGAACCCAACACAAGAGAGGTGCTAGAAAATGCTCTACTGGTACTTCACTGTCTTCATCTGCTTAAGTCTCTGTTTGGTGAAAGGAGGGGCCCTGTGTACTTGGGGTAGAAATCCTGCAGAATGAATTACAAGCCTTGAGCATGCCCAGCCCATCCACAAGAACTCACAGGCAGTGAGCGATGCTGTGCTGAGGCCTGCAGGTATGGAGAGTCTGTGCCTTTTCATTTTGCTGAGATGTTTCATCTTAATCTACCAAAGGTGTTAAGAAAAATGTATACACATTTTCTTTCTTTAAAAAAACAGGATTTATTGAGAGGACAGAAAATCTCCCATAGCCGGAGGGGACACAAGGTTATTGCCCTGTATACACATTTTCAGAGATTTTATCTATGTATTACTTTTCAAAGTACTTTTCAGAAGTGTCTGGACACTGTGGTAACTACGCTGAGCATCTCTAGTAATTGCAGAAGTCAAATGTGATTTGTATTTATCTTTTGTTATCAGTATACATTTTTTGCACCTGCTGAATTTGGACTTCTTCCTGTCACCCACATTTCCAAAAGAATCCCTGTGCTCACTATATATCTAATTTGAATAGGTCCAACTGTTGTCTATCCTATGAAAGTATTTTTTTTAGTTGATACCAATACATTTACAGAGACACCCCTCAGACTTCAGAACATGCAGTACCCATGGGGTATTTATAATAATAAAAGCTTGTGACTTTCTTGAGCACTTGC
>NW_007277722.1:0-739 GCF_000164805.1 Carlito syrichta | reverse complement strand
ATCACTGGGATAAACCGGTGATAGAGAGCAGCTGGCGCCTCTGAGTCTGCTGCCACCTTGTAGGAATGTCTGAAAGGGGCTTATCGCTTTATCATTTACATCCCGTTGTAAAAGCACAAGTTAGTCTGTTAGCTTGGGACTGACAATGCTTAACCCAAGAGTTCTAAATACAAACACTGCTTAAAACTCGACATATGCCTAATTCTACGGGGTCTGAGGTAGGATTTAAAGTACTAAAATTTCATAAAATACATGAGGTAGGAATACACAAAATATATAGTAAACATGAGGTGGGGATATATGAAATACAGTGAACTAAACGCTACTTTTACAGCAAATAAGTGTCTTGGTTTCCTGGGTCTCTCAATAGCATGCTCTTAACCTAAATCTATTGTTGTTCTCTCAACAGTACCCTTGAAATGATGCTTTTATTCTATATTTTGATTTATTTAGTTTTTTTCTTCTTTTCTCTGATCCATTGTTTTCTTTTGCCAGTAATACCTGAGACTGTTGGTGGCCAGCACTGACCAAAGGTGGGTTAGGACCCGCACCAGAGAATCTGGACAGTGAGAAGAAACTACTCGGAGGCAGTTTTTCTGGGAGCAGTCTGATCAGGACTGGGAGCCAAATTTTATTCGGACTCCTTTCCAACTTATATACCATTTTCTATACCCTCCAGCAGTGTGATAATCACTTACTGGGGGCGACAAATTCCGTGCTTTACAAACTATACATCACA
>NW_007277721.1:0-581 GCF_000164805.1 Carlito syrichta | reverse complement strand
ATGCAGGTTCCTTGTTCTCAGGTTGTTCTTTCATGAATCCAACTATAGATTTAAATTATTTTCTGAAAAATATCAATAAAATTAAAAGCAATACAAGAAAACTATTCAGTAATAATCATCAACATATTATTTACATTGTATGTATTAGGTGATAACAGTACAGTAATCTATAAATTATTTAAAACATACAGGAACATATGCATAGCTCATATGCAAATACTATACAATTTTATATGAGGGAATTGAAAATTCATGAATTTTGAAGTGGTTACTAAGGGAAACTGAGGGAACACTGTATTTAATGGAAAAAATTTATGACTATATACACTTATCAATGTATAGTGAAATGGCATCATAATGCACATGCATTTCTGTAAATGCCTTAAGAATGTATAATGCCTATTTCAGTGCCACATACAATCATTCCATGGCATCACTTTGAGATTTTGTGCTTTGCTAAATACAGCCACTTAAGCATTCAATATTCTTTTTCATTGAATGTTCATGTCATTTTGAATTGCTTTATCTAAATATTTATACAAATATAGTATTTTATTGAGGGTAAATTTCTAGCATCATAA
>NW_007277720.1:0-842 GCF_000164805.1 Carlito syrichta | reverse complement strand
TACATATCCATACTTCCTCTGTCTTTGTGGCTTGATAACGCACCCCTTTTTAGTGCTGAGTAATAATATTTCATTACTTTGTTGGACCATGGTTTCTTATCAGTTCACCTACTGAAGGACATCTTGGTTGTTTCCAGGTTGGTGATTATGAATTATGTGTCTATAATTATCCTTATTCAGGGTTTTGCATGAACACAGCTTTTCAAATCATTTGGGTAAATACCAAGAAGCATGGTAGCTTGAGCATATGGTGAGAGTTCTTTTAGTTTTATGAGAAGTTGCCAAACTGTCTTCTAGAGGCTGTGCCATTTTGCATTTCTGCCAGCAATAAATGAGAGGGTAAGTTGCTCTATATCCTTACCAACACTCAATATTGTCAGTGTTCTCTATTTTGGTCATTATATTAAGTGTGGAGTCATATCTAGTTGTTTTAACTTTCATTTCCCTGATAAAATATGACATTAAACAACTTGTCTTAAACTTATTTGTCATTTTTCTATTTTGTTTCATGAGATGACTGTTAAGGTCTTTGGCCCATTTTTAAATCATTTTTCTTATTTTTATGTTGTTGAGTTTGAATCGTTATTTGTGTTTTTTGGGTAAGATGTTTTTTATCAAGATGTCTTTTATAAATATTTTCTCCAAATCTGTGGCTTGTGTTTTCATTCTCTTGACAGTGTCTTTCACAGAAAGGAAAATTTAAGTATAATAAAATGTATCATATTAATTTTGTTCTTCTTTTGATAGACCATGGCTTTGGTGTGACATCTGAAAAGGCCTT
Source organism: Carlito syrichta (assembly GCF_000164805.1). Lineage (NCBI taxonomy): Eukaryota > Metazoa > Chordata > Mammalia > Primates > Tarsiidae > Carlito > Carlito syrichta. The sequence goes on along the minus strand of NW_007277720.1, from coordinate 61 downwards.
CACATGCAGCACTATTTGTGCTGTATTATCTTTGCTACTTTGTCAAAATTAGTGACTATAT
>NW_007277719.1:0-737 GCF_000164805.1 Carlito syrichta | reverse complement strand
TTCAGCGTCTCTTTCATCAGGATACCTTGCTTTAATGGTGATTTCATTCCTTGCCTTTCTCGTCGGATTGGCACCAGGAGCACATCTCCAACCTTCCTCTGTAACGTTAGTAGCCTTAGCAAATCATCCTTGCTCCTATGGAAAGCTTCCTCATGTTGTTATTCAGAGGAACTGAACCATTCAGTGGGACTGTGTTTCCACATTTTACCCAGCTCAATTTTGGTTAAAAAGAGAAAAAATAGTAGTGAATTGAAGAAAAGGGAACCAATGACAAGGTATATTCTTATAAAATCAAGTCTGCAGCCATTCAGGGGAGTAGAAGAGAGAACAGGGACAGAAACAAAGAGTAGATTGCCCATTATGCCTTTGCTTCTAAAGTTAAGATGCTGGACTCTAGTATCCAGTGGCTGTGGAAGAAAAACATGACCAATCACAGGTCTCAGTTATGAGTATGGTGTAGGAAGATAAAGAAGACTGTTTTCTGATTCTTTAGAATCAGCTTATGAGCTACTTGGCTTTAGCCAAAAGACTTTTCAGTCTTAGATGGAAAACTGAATTCAGACTACTAGAACCTAGCTGGGAGAGAAGTAGGCCAATCCAGGAGTAAAGGCATCAGGAAGAGGATAGAGCCAGGTCATGTATATGGCCAGTTCTCCAGGGGATAACTAGTCGTGGGACTTATCATTTTCAGGCTCAACTTGGAATGATTTGTCAGTTAACCTGTGAGCCCGACATGG
>NW_007277718.1:0-350 GCF_000164805.1 Carlito syrichta | reverse complement strand
GTAAGGAATGGAATGGATTGGAGAGAAATGAAATTGAATGGAATGGAGTGAAATGGAATGATATGAAATGGAATGGAGTGGAATGAAATGGAGAGGAATGGAATGGAATGGAATGGAATCGAACGGACTACAATAGAATGGAATGGAGAGGAATGAAATGGAAAGGAAAGCAATGGAATGTAATGTAGAAGAAGGGAATGGAATGGAGAGGAATGGAATGGAATGGAGCAGAATGGAATGGAGAGGAATGGAATGGAATATAGAGGAATGGAATGGAATCAGGATGAATGGAATGGAATGGAGAAGAATGGAATAGACTTGATTGGAATGCAGAGGAAAGGAATGGAATG
>NW_007277717.1:0-424 GCF_000164805.1 Carlito syrichta | reverse complement strand
ATTAACTAGGTCTTCTTCATAATGTGGCCCAGTGACTGGGCCTCTTAAGTGATTGGTGCTCCAGTGACTGACCCTCCTCAATACTGGGAGCCCCAGTGACTCGGTGTGTTATGTGATGGTTCTTCTCACCCAGTCACTGGGTGCTTCAATGACTATCCCTTCTCTGTGATGCATGTCACAGTGACTAATTCTCTTCTGTGAGCAGGTTGACCACTGTCTGGAGCCTCTTCTGTAATTGGAGGAACAGTGACTAGAGTTCCTCTGCATTTGGTTTCCTTGACTGGTGCTTCTTTATAATGGGAGCCCCGGTGACTAGCCCTTCATAATGGGTGCCCAAGTGACTGCCTTTCCTCTTGTTGGGTGTCTCAGTGACAGACGCCCTTCTGTGGGGGGTGCACCAGTGACTGACCCTCCTTTGGAATAC
>NW_007277716.1:0-1059 GCF_000164805.1 Carlito syrichta | reverse complement strand
TGACAGAATCACCATTCAAGGTGGAGACTAATTAAGCCAAAATGATTTTTAAAACTTTCCATATCTTTGTTAATGATTATAATGTAGTAGCAGAAATATACTGAGTACTTACCCAAAGGAAAAAAAATAATATCAAAAAGGTACATGCACTCACATGTTTATTGCAGTACTATTCACTATAGCAAAGATATGGAATCAACCTAAGTGTCCATCAATGGATGATTGGATAAATAAAATGTGGTATAAATGCACAATAGAATATCATTCAGCCACTAAAAAGAATGAAACCATGTCTTCTGCAAGAACATGGATGGAATTAGCGGCCTTTATCTTAAGTGAAATAACTCAGAAACAGAAAGTCAAATACTGTTTGTTCTCACTATATGTGGGAGCTAAATAATGTGCATACATGGACATAAGAGTGTGGAATGATAGACAATGGAGACCCAGAAGACTGAATGGTGGCTAAGAAATTACTTAATGGGTACAATGTACATTATTTGGGTGATGGCTACACTAAAAGCCCAGGCTTCGCTACTACACAATATAGCCATTTAATAAAATTGCACTTGTACCCCTTACATTTATACAAAAAAGTTGTGGAAATAGAAATAAATAAATACTTGCTGCAAATGACTGTGCTATTGTACTATGTGCACAGAAAAGTCCTTACTGAAGTTAGCACATAAGAGCAGAATTATTGATTTTTATGTGTCATACATCTGGATTATTTCTTTGAAAGGGGAATAAAGGGTTTATTGTTTTTGTTTGTATTTCATAAGCATTGCCTGGTTCAGGGATCAGAAAAAGGAAAAGGATACATGTTAAGGGGAAACTGAATGAATGACCAAGGATAAATAATAGAGACTTACCTTCAATAATTTAACTCTAGATGAAAACATGTGAACACTTTTATCTTACTGGTTGGTTCATATAAAGATTGGTGAGAGCCTCTGCTATATTGTAAAAAGCTTCTCAGCATAATCAGGAATAAGTTCATAGAGATAATTATTCAAAAGGAGCTTAATATGGATGCTCAATAAACATCAATAATTTATT
>NW_007277715.1:0-1051 GCF_000164805.1 Carlito syrichta | reverse complement strand
GAATTATGCATATTTGTGTACTAATCGTTAACAGTACCCCAAAATTTTAAAATAAAAAAATATGTTTAAAATTAAAAAAAGCAATGTGATTGTCTTTTGCACATTTATTTTGTACCTTGAGACTTTGCTAAAGTCCTTTATCAGTGCAAGGAGGTTTTTGACAGATTCTTTTGGGTTTTCAAGGTTTAGAATCATGTCATCTCCAAAGAGGGACAACTTGATTTCCTCTTTTCCTAACTGGATACCCCTGATTGCCTTTTCTTCTCTGATTGATCTAGCTAGATCTTCCAAAACTATGTTGAAAAGGAGGGGGAGAGTGGGCATCTTAGTCTTGTTCCAGTTTTCAGGGGAAATGATTCTAATTTCTGTCTATTTAGCAGTATGCCCACTTTGGGTTTCTTGTAGATGGCTCTTACTATTTTGAGGTATGTTCTACCTCTGCCTAGATGTTTGAGGGTTTTTATCAAGAAGGGGTGCTGGTTTTTATCAAAAGATTTTTCTGCATCTAATGACATAATCATGCATTTTTTTGTTTTTATGTCTGTTGATGTATTTAATTGCATTTAGGCCTTACAGGTGTTGAACTAGCCTTACATCCCAGGGATGAAGTCTACTTAGTTGTGGTGGATGATTTTTGAGATATGTTGGTGAATCTGCTTTGCTAGGATCTTGTTGAGAATTTTAGAATCTATGTTCATCAAGGATATTTGCCTGTAGCTCTTTTTCTTTGTTGGATCTTTACCTGGCTTGGGTATTTATGCGATGTTAGTTTCATAAAATGATTTGGGAAGAGTTCTATCTTTCTCAATTGCCTGGAATACTTTCAATAGAATTGGTATCAGTTCTTCCTTGTATAGTTTGCAGAATTCTGCTGGAAAACTATCTAGTCCAGGGCTTTTTTTGTAGGTAGTTTTCTTATGATATAGTCAATTTCCTGGATTGTTATTGGTCTATTTATGGTCTCGGTTTCTTCTTTTTTTAACTGGGGGAAGGTTGTGTGATGTCAGAAATCCTCCCATTTCCTTTTGGTTTCCAAGCTTGTTTCTATACA
>NW_007277714.1:0-733 GCF_000164805.1 Carlito syrichta | reverse complement strand
CTGCATTTCCTAGCCTAGAGAAACGCCAAGGGGTAAAACGTTTCAGGGCTCAAACAGAAGGCAAGCACTGCTTTTCTACAAGTGAGTGTGTAGCACTCATTTCACTCAGTCTGACACCATTGACATGCTCATTCATACATGTGAAGTATCGACATAACATGCTCGGCTATGCTCATTCAAGCCGTACCTTGAGAATCGTGTATTACACCGTACAGCACACAAGAATCAAACTACTGGAAAATACATCACAATGCAGTAAACATTTGACACAGCATTCCCCAAGAAAATACATCACAATGCAGTAACATTTGACACAGCATTCCCCAAGCTGATGCACACTCACAGCCAGCAAGCCAAGCCTGTCAGCTCTTCCTCGTAAATGCCAACGGAAGAGCAATGGCTTTCGATAGGAGACGGACAGGTCAAATCAAAAACACTTTAGAATTCAGTAGGTGAACAAATCATGCTTTCCCAAAGATGACAGCGAACCGGTCATGTCGCTCAGTGTGGCACCATGGAGTTGTACACTTTGTATAAAGGAAACGTTGCATACAGCTCTGCTAGGCCTTTGCATTCAATGTAGGATAATACACGCTGAAAAACAGGGAGAATCAGGCGTCACGCCAAAGACCAAGCCACTATAATACTTGTTGCCCCCCCATTCAGTGACGTGCCGTTTGGAGGAATGTCTCCCATGGAAGACTGTTGTTTTCCGGAAAGCAAACAATGGCTG
>NW_007277713.1:0-688 GCF_000164805.1 Carlito syrichta | reverse complement strand
CCTTGGGAGAAGCTAGTTACTTCTATGCCAACAAGTCAGGGACAGTATGAAAAACCCTTACTCAAGTTAAAAAAAAAATCAGACAGCGAGAGTTACAAAATCAAGCCTCGGGGTACTGGTATCAGTCCCTCTTCTCTTGGTCCCCCTGGCTCACCACCCTAATTTCAGCAGTAGCCGGCCCTCTCCTCCTACTCTTAATAGGCATTACTGTGAAACCTTGCATTATCAAGTATATTCTAACTTACATTAAAAACAGTATCATGCCCGTAAAAATAATGGTTCCCAGGTCCCACTACACCCCCTTGTCTGAAGAGTCAATGATTTGACTCTCTGCACAACTGAAAGGGGGGAATGTGAAAGAGAAAAGAAGGAGCCTCTGCCCCTCGGATTATAAGGGTGGGTGGATCAAAGAAATGACTTCAGCCTTGAAACAAACATTACTCCCTTCCTGGAGACTTTTTGAAGTTTTTTCCTCTGTAAACACTGCAAGATTAATTGTATCCTTACCCGCCACACTTGCATAATTAGCACATCTGCTTCTGTAAACTCGCTCCCTTGCCGATGTCAGCAGAATATTGCGATAAGAGCTCTGGAAAATGTCCAAATCTAACTTTAGCTAACCAAGGTGTAAGCTAGGACTACGTAGGAAAACTCTGAGTGGCGACTCAGGGCTGTCTTGCTTAGAATT
>NW_007277712.1:0-772 GCF_000164805.1 Carlito syrichta | reverse complement strand
CTAAACTAGATGATTTAACCAGCTAGCCAGTTGGTTACCCAACTGAATTAACCCGAAGACACCACTAGCTAGCCAAGTAGCTATCTAGCTTACTTAACTATCTAGTTACCTACCTTGCCAGTTTGTTTGCCAGTTCTATTAACTAGCTGAATTAACCAGCTAACCAGCTAGCTAGCCAACTGATTTAACTAGCTCGCTACCTAGCTAGCCAGTAGCCGTAAATTGTTAGCTAACTAGCTAGTCACCTAGCTAACAAGCTGACTTAGTTATCAGGCTAGCAAGCTAGCTGATTTAACCAGCTGGCTGATTAGCTAGCTTACTCGTTTTCTAAAGTGCTAGCTAGGTGGCATAATCATCTGACTTAACTCATTAGCTAACAAGCTAGCTAGCTGACACAACCAGTTGACTTAACTCGTTGGCTAACTAGATAGCTAGCTGACTCATTCAGCTGACTTAACTCATTAGATAATTAGCTAACTAGCCTACCCAACCCGCTGAATCACCCTGTGTGCTAACTAGCTAGCTATCTGACTAAACCAGCTTATTTAACCTGTTAGTTAACTAGCTAAGTACCTGACTCAATCTGCTGATGTAGCACATTTGCTCACTATCTAGCTAGCTATATTAACCAGCTGACTAATTTAGAAAGCTGACTCAACTAGCTGACGTAGCTAGCTGACTTAAATATTTAGCTAGCTGACTTAACTGGCTGACTTAACAAGTTAGCTAGTTGACTTAACTACCTGAATTAAATAGCTAACTATTTAACTAA
>NW_007277711.1:0-744 GCF_000164805.1 Carlito syrichta | reverse complement strand
CCATGGTCAGAGGAGGCAGGGACAGGAGAATTGGTTCCCTGGCCACCAGAAGTGAACTATTTTTGTTTTCTCATGTGCTTTTGTGGAAATGGCAGCAATTGCTCACAAAAGAGGAGTGAAGACCTCTTAGGAGCCCCCGCCAGGCTCTGAAGAGCGTGGACATATGGGAGTCACCATCTTTTTATAGGGGCAATGTTGAGACTTTGTCGCTGGTGTGGTGAAGGGGAAGGATGAGGCTACTTCAAAAGACACTGGCTGAAGTCTAAGAATGTTTTCTGCAGAAACACACACATGGTGTGAATAAAATCTTCACCACAATGTTGTTTGAAATAGAAAACAAAATTAAAACTCATTTGGTCAAACTGTGATACCTCCGTAAAATGGAATACTGTACACCTATTTTAAAAAATTAGTAAAAATATGTTGAGTTTGTGAGACGATGCTTATGTTAATTGACTCCATTTCACCATTCCACTGTGTGTATGTGTTTCAGAGAATTGTGTTGTGCACTATAAATAGATGCAATTTGTGTTCATCAATGAAAAAATTAATTATTATAAAAAATAATTAGCAGCCGTATAAACTAATAGGGAACAATTCTGAAGTTATATTAACTACAAAAGAGCAGTATCAAGCTTAACATTGTTGACTTAAAAAAACAACAGGCTCAGAACAGCGTGGCACATGCTCGCAGCTATGCATGAACATGTAGCCATGAAGCCCAGGTCTGAGCTTTTGCACCCA
>NW_007277710.1:0-645 GCF_000164805.1 Carlito syrichta | reverse complement strand
AGCTAAAAATTTACCTGTATGAGCTTCCCATAAGATGAAATGGAAAAGAGCTATAAACACATAAAAATAACCACTTGAGAATCTAATAAATGTAATAAAAAACATTTAAAAAAAAAAAAAAAAAAAAAGCTGCCCTCTCACATGTTAGGCTGCCCCTTCTACCTTACCCTCCTTATTTTCTGAGGCGGGTGATAATTGCCATTCTTTCTTAGTATAAAAGAAAAGGAAAAAACTTAGTCTTATTATGAGAAGTTACATTCTGGCTGAAACACCTTACTAACCTTCCTTCCAGCTAGGGGTGGCCAATGAGATGTAGGCAAAACATATTGAGTAGGACCTATGAGCAGACTGTAAGAGGAAGAGTTCTGCTTAGAACATGAGTGTGATGGCTAGAGATAAGGCAACCACTTGGTGTGCAGCAAGCTTGAGGATGGCAGCCAAGGACTCAGGAGGATGGAGCAGAAATGTCAAAGGAGCCCAAGTTTCTGTACTGTCTGGTCCACACTTCTCTTATGCAAATGAAAATAAAACTTTTAACTTTTTAAAAGTTCTTACTAGCAGCCAAATACAATTCCTAATTGATAAACCTCTCTTCTTCGGCTGAAACTACTTTTTAAACCAGCACTTCTTAACAGCTATGAGCTG
>NW_007277709.1:0-766 GCF_000164805.1 Carlito syrichta | reverse complement strand
CTGTCTAAAGAGGAATCCTAGGTTGAAATTATGTCCTTTCTCAGTGTGGCTTTAGAGGCAGGAAGAGTTTGCACAGATGGACACAACTGAGCATTTCAGAGACTGTGAGTTACCTGGGGTGCCAGCTGCCAGGGCCTATCATACCACAAGGTGACACAGGTGGAGGTCTACAGGAGGATTCAATCATGTGGCATTTGGACATCCTATTTCTCATATTGAGGTGAGTTTTTCCTGCAAAGCTGTCGAATGCTGACGTGTGACTCTTGCTCCCTGGAACCAGGGCTCTCACATGCTCCTGTGATCCATGACTCTCAAGCGACCAACAACCACTCTGGGACTGGGGCTCATCATGTAGATCTGGGCCTTTCCCAAATGCACGTGCACGGGTTGATGTGGCTCGGAATACCTCTCTTCACTCCTGAGATCAATGGTCTCTCCTTGTTCTCAGGGGTTTTTGTGTCCACAGCTGTTTTCATTTTATCTTGTGACTGGGGTTTCACCAACATCATGTAGTTTTCACATTTTCCTAAATTGAGTTGTTTTATTTCCTACTTCAGCATGGCTGCAACATCACAGGCATATTTTGCATTCTCTTTAAAGGGCAGAATTTTAAAATTTTGAAAGACAGCTTTCCTTGGTGAGTTCTGGAACTCATTTTCAGGCACTCATGCTTTCTGGATATCTGGGCATGCTCTTCATCATTCAAATACACAATTTTCCATGAAACTTGAGGATAAATGGGCCTTAATAAATCCCATTATTCTGA
>NW_007277708.1:0-807 GCF_000164805.1 Carlito syrichta | reverse complement strand
TTCGCATCAGTGACAGCAGGTGTCAGGGTCAGGCACAAAGGCCAGATGTAGGCACCTGTAATAGAAGGTAGTAAGGTCCCTTGGAGCCAAAGGACCAAACTGTGTTTCTGGGGCTCTAGTTTATGAAACTAATTCTTTCAGTTCCCTGAATTCCAATCACCTCACATGCTTATTTAAAATTCAAATGTTGGACTTATTCCCATGCCTCGTGAATCAGAATATCTCTGGACAAGTTCCAGGAATTTTAACATGTTTTTCAAGAGATTCTGAAGTTTTAGGATGCTAGGATAGTATATGAGCTTTCTGCCTGAATTTTGAAGACCAAGAAATAAAAGGCGGGCTTAGAAAGAGAAAACAATTCTGGCCCGAGAACTGTGGGTTGGAAAGTAGAAACAGTCAATAGTAATACATGACAGAGTCAGGTGGATGCCAGGACCCACATTTCACTGGGAACATGCTTCTCTTCTGAAGAAAATACTAGAGTGCATTCAAAGAGACTTTCTGTGAGATGAAGAGAACGATCCACAGGTGCTCAAGTCCTTCAAGTCACAGTTGATGCGTTTCAGTCATAAATGTTGACATGTGATGTGTAAGGAGGTAGAGCTCTTCTCTCTACAGTGAAGAAGAAGCCAAAGATAATTAAGCAAGGTAATAAAATGAATGTGACTAGCGCACCAGAGAATAAAAGTATGAGGAAAATGATGATTACTCAGAGATCCTGTAATCATTCAGTTGGTAACCTTAAGGACTTGAATGGAGAGATCAGACTGGATCTCAAGACTTTTGAGATCGAATTGATGGATCATA
>NW_007277707.1:0-799 GCF_000164805.1 Carlito syrichta | reverse complement strand
ATATAAATTCCCCTCTAAATACAGCTTTTAAGGCATCCCCAGAGATTTGGTAAGATGTTTCTTTATTTTCATTTGTTTCCAGGTATCTTTTGATCTCTATTTTGATGTTCATCATTGACCCAGGAGTTATTTAGCATCATGCTGTTTAGTGTTCATGTCTTTGTGGGTTTTGGGGGGACTTTTGTTGATGTCAATGTTTTATTTTTTATTCCACGGTGGTCCGAGAAAGTGCATGGTAGAATTTTCAGTCCTTTTTATATTTGCTTATACTTTGATTTGTGTCCAATTATGTGGTCGATCTTAGAATATGTTCCATGTGGTGATGAGTAGAATGTGTATTTCTGTGGTCTTTGGATGGAGTGTTCTATAGGTATCAATTAAGTCCATTTGGTCTAGAGTCTCATTGAGGTTCCGGATCTCCTTGCTGATTTTTTGTCCTGATGATCTGTCTAAGGTTGTGAGTGGTGTATTAAAGTCCCCAGTTATTATGGTGTTAGAGTCAATGTCTTTCTTTAGTTTTCCTAGAAGTTGCTTTATGAATGTTGGTGCGCCTATGTTGGGTGCATATATGTTTAGGATAGATATTTCTTGTTGATGGAGTGAACCTTTTATCATTATGTAGTGGCCCTCTGTATCTTTTTTAATTTTTGATAGCTTAAATGGTATTTTGTCTGAAATTAGGATTGCGACTCCTCCTTTCTTTTGTGTTCCATTCGCCTGAAAATTTGTTTCCCATCCTCTTACTTTGAGTCTGAGTATGTCCTTTCTAGTGAGATGGGTCTCTTGAAGGCAGTATATT
>NW_007277706.1:0-837 GCF_000164805.1 Carlito syrichta | reverse complement strand
GTAATAATTTTATGCATTTAAATAAATTGTAAAATCAAATCGCGTAATGTGATATTGCATGAACATTTGTAATTACTTTAAACTTCTCTCTTTATTTTATTTTATTTTCCTATTTAGAAAAGTTTATTGAATATCACACTTATCAAAAGAAAAACTTAACTTTCCTTGAAGGCACCCTTTCATTTCACATAATCTATACCCTAATGACTTTTGTATTAAAAATATTATTAAATATGAAATTAGTAAAATACAGCATATAAACTTCATACTGAGCAAAAACAAATGCAAAAAAGTTTACCTATCCATAGAATAGTTCCCATAGCATGTTTCCTATGTAAATCATACTTGAATTCAATTTTCAGAACCTTTTTTAAAATATATTTTGCAATTTGTTAACTGTAGGCAGCCACATTTTTCTTCCATCACATAATCTGTTTCTCTGATTAAGTTGGCAATATCTGCTGGGATCCACAGGATGCAGCAAAAAAAACCCAGTGGTTATTTCTCAAGGTTTTAGAAATCTGGTCCACCTTTAGTGTAGTTTCCTGAGATCTCTGTTCCACTGAAGTCAAAACCAGGATTCTCTTTTTGGAACCTCTCTAATGTAAGCTTTCGCTGCATTTGGTCTTGTACCTAAGGATCAGCTGCGTATTCAGATTCCAGAAGAGAAGGCCAACAATTTGCTGCATCTCTCTTTGTCTTTGTAAGAACAATACGAACCATTTTTCTGTCCTCCAAAGTCCACATTCCCTCATCAGCTATAGTAGAATCAAAGAGTTTGCCCTTGAGGATCTCGCGGCCACCCACGGGCCAGCGCCACATGCCGGCTCTGCAGGC
>NW_007277705.1:0-1115 GCF_000164805.1 Carlito syrichta | reverse complement strand
TTGCTAACCAGCTAGCTAGGTGACTCAAACCAGCTGACTTAACCCATTAGTTAACTAGGTACTACTTGACTCAACCTGCTGACTTAAACCATTAGCTAACTAGCTAGCTGTCTTATCCAACTGACTAAACTATAAGCTGACTTAACTAGCTGTCTTAGCTAGCTGACTACTACTTAACTATCTGACTGAACTGGCTGACTTAACTAGTTAGCTAGCTGACTTAACTACCTGAATTAAATAGTTAGCTATTTATCTAGTTGAATAATGAGCTGACTTAATTAATTTACTAACTATATAGATAGCAGACTTAAGTAGCTGACTTAAATAATTACCTAACTATTGAGCTTGGTGACTTAGCTAAATTACTTAGCTAGCTAGCCAGTTAGCTAGCTCACTTAGCTAACTGACTTAACTAGCTGGCTAATGAGATAGCTAGCTGAATTAATGAGTTGGTCAATGAGTTAGATAACTCTTTTAACTAGTTGGTAAACGAGTCAAATAGCTGGCTTAACTAGTTGGTTAATGAGTTAGTTGGTGACTTAACTTGTTGGCTGATGAGTCTGCCGACTAGGTAGCTGATTTAAAACTTTGGCTGACTACTCGGCCAACTTGTTAGCTGGCTTAACAAGTTGTGTGACTAATCGGTCAACTATTTAGCTTGGTTAAAGAGTTGGTTGACTAGTTGGCCCCATAGTTACTTCGGGTAAGTATTTGCCTGGGTAGTTTGCTCACCTAATTAGTCGGCCAACTAGTTTGCCGAATAGTTAGCTGACCTAACTAGTTGGCCATCTATTTAGCAGATGTAACTTGTCGGCTGACAAGTTGGCCCACTAGTCAGTCAATTGGTTAGCTGACTTAACTATTTGGCCGACTTGTAGACCAAAAGGTTAGCTGACTTAACTAGTCGGCTGGCGAGTGAGCAAACAAGTGAGCTGATGTAACTAGTTGGCTGGTGAGATGACCGACTGGTCAGCTGAATTAACTAGTCTGCTGGAGAGAGAGCCGATGCATAGACTGCCATAACTAGTCGGCCAGAAAGTGAGTCAACCAGTGAGCTGACTTAACTAGTCGGTTGGCAAGCAAGCTGACTAGTTAGCAGACCCGTTGGCCTGTGA
>NW_007277704.1:0-749 GCF_000164805.1 Carlito syrichta | reverse complement strand
GGGGCTGAGGCAGGATTACCACCTGAGCCTCACGGGTCGAGGCCTTGGAAACCATGATTGTGCCACCATGCCCCAGTCCTGCAGACGGAGTCTCCAGTAACACAAATGACATCTCCTACATGCATCACGACAGGCATCCACAGCACCCCAGGGAAAGGTCCTTGTGGGAGGGAGATGATGGAGTGATTGGGAGAGGTTAGGGGCCTTCCCCATGCCCAAGGTGGAAGACAGGTCGACCATATCCCGGGCTGGCAGAAGCGTTGCTGGACTGCCTTGATTGCTTGGTGACCGATGGCTGCCCTAGGTCAGGGCCATTCCCTAATGAGACTAGAGACAAGGGTAGCAATCACAATGAAGGCAGTCAGTAGGTCAACAATTACAAGAGCACCTATATCAGAGGAGGGTCAGTCAATAAGGCACCAAATATATTGGAAGGAGTCATTGGGACAGGCATCATCGGAGGGACCTGTCATAGAAGGTGCTTGTGACTAGGTCATCCATCATAGAAGAAAGTAAATCACTTTGGCACTCATTTTGAGTAGAGCTGAGACACCCATCACTGATGTGGGCTTGTCAGTGAAGTTCCTGTTACAGAGGAGGCCCAGTCACTATGAATACCATAGCAAAGGAAGACCAGACCCTGGGTCAGCCATTAAGAAGGATGGCATGATTTGGGGCAAAAATCACAGAAGGCTAATGAAAGGACACATACTACAGAGACAGTCACTGGTGACACAATCACAGAGAAT
>NW_007277703.1:0-484 GCF_000164805.1 Carlito syrichta | reverse complement strand
TTGATTAATGATGCTAAGCTCCTTTTTTTGTGTGTGAGCTTACTGGCCATTCATACATAATTTTTTGAACAGTTTGTTGAGGTTTCTCATTTTTAATGGGTTGTTCCCTTTTTATTGCTGATTTGAAGCAGTTCCTTAGCCAGATATATGCTTACTCTTTTGTCAGATGGAAGACACAATGAGGTCCTTTGTCGGATATGTATATATAAACGCCGGGCTCAGTGCCTCAGCCTCCCAAGACGCCGGATTACAGGCTGAGGCACTGAGCCCGGCGTTTATATATACATATCCGACAAAGGACCTCATTGTGTCTTCCATCTGACAAAAGAGTAAGCATATATCTGGCTAAGGAACTGCTTCAAATCAGCAATAAAAAGGGAACAACCCATTAAAAATGAGAAACCTCAACAAACTGTTCAAAAAATTATGTATGAATGGCCAGTAAGCTCACACACAAAAAAAGGAGCTTAGCATCATTAATCAA
>NW_007277702.1:0-548 GCF_000164805.1 Carlito syrichta | reverse complement strand
AGAAACCTAGCTAGCAAGCTGACTTAACTGACTGATTTAACTTGCTAGCTACTTAGCTAGCCAGCTGACTTAACTAGATGTTTTAACTAGCTAGTTACCTAGCTAACTATCATGTAGCTAGCTGATTTAACTAGCTGAATTATCTAGCTAGCTAGCTGACGTATCTAGCTGACTTAACTAGCTAGCTTCTTAGCTAGCCAGAGGGCTTAACTAGCTGAAATAACTAGCGAGCCAGCAAGCTACCCATCTGATGTAACTAGCTTTTTAACCAGTTAGACAGCTGGCTACACAACTGACTTAACAAGGTGAATTAACTAGCTAGTCAGCTAGTTATCATGCTAACTAAACTAGCTGACTTAACTAGTTGTCCATCTGGCTAGCCAGCTGACTTAATTGCCTAACTACATATGTAGCCAGCAGCTTAGTCAGCTGATTTAACTAACTGACTTAATGAAGTAGCCAGTTGGTTAGCCAGCAGACTTAACTAACTAGCTACCTGGCTAGGAAGCTGGATTGCCAGCTGACTTAACTAGCTGACATAACTAGAT
>NW_007277701.1:0-803 GCF_000164805.1 Carlito syrichta | reverse complement strand
GCTTCCTAGTAAGCTGGTGGCTTTATTTAGCTGGTGCTAGAATTATTAGAAAAGTCGCTAGAAAATTGGAAGTAGGTTGTAGTGACCTCAGCAAAGCACTTATGTGTCTATCTTGTCTTAGCTTAGAACTGTCTTGTGAACGTATTACTTTCAGCAAAAAGAAGTGACTCTAACTTAACATTCTTGACAGTCCCCCAAAATAGCAGAAATCGTGCCCTTCGCCAGTGAAACCAGGACCCTCATGGAGTCATTTGTGTGGTCTCTGTGGCCTTAGATAACACATTCCAAACCAGAATTTTTTATCTTGTCGATGGATGATCACAGTGCTGGAGTTCAATGCTCTATTTCACATTCTCAGTTTGTTTTGAATAGAGAAATTGCAACTTACTCCATACCCTTCTTTCACGGAGTTTCTCTCTGAGGAAAGAAAGACACACCAATAGCATTTATTAAGTGCTAATTGTAACCTAACCCCATGTTAAGCTTTTTATGTATATAATTTCACTGAATTCTTATAGCAATTCAGGAACATAGATCTCACTACCTTGAATTTAGAGATGGGGAAACAAAGGAACAAGCATGTCCAGGGTCTCACAGTTCATCAATAGACAAGACCTAATATTCAGGCTGTCTGGTGAACAAAGCTTCATTCCTGACCAAATGAAGCAAAAGGACAAAGGGGTGAGGGACACAGGGCTAATTATGAAACACCTATCATATGACATAAAGATGGAAATCACAGACATTGCGGGCGCCAAAAGGGATTAGGCAGGGAGGAGAATAAGGGCTTCAAAACTACATAT
>NW_007277700.1:0-837 GCF_000164805.1 Carlito syrichta | reverse complement strand
GTCGATGGATGATCACAGTGCTGGAGTTCAATGCTCCTATTTCACAATCTCAGTTTGTTTGAAATAGAGAAATTGCAACTTACTCCATACCCTTCTTTCACGGAGTTTCTCTCTGAGGAAAGAAAGACACACCGATAGCATTTATTAAGTGCTAATTGTAACCTAACCCCATGTTAAGCTTTTTATGTATATAATTTCACTGAATTCTTATAGCAATTCAGGAACATAGATCTCACTACCTTGAATTTAGAGATGGGGAAACAAAGGAACAAACATGTCCAGGGTCTCACAGTTCATCAATAGACAAGACCTAATATTCAGGCTGTCTGGTGAACAAAGCTTCATTCCTGACCAAATGAAGCAAAAGGACAAAGGGGTGAGGGACACAGGGCTAATTATGAAACACCTATCATATGACATAAAGATGGAAATCACAGACATTGCGGGCGCCAAAAGGGATTAGGCAGGGAGGAGAATAAGGGCTTCAAAACTACATATTGGAAGCTAGGTGTGATGGCTCATGCCTGTCATCCCAGCACTTTGGGAGGCAGAGGCAAGAGGATTGCCTGAGCCCAGGGGTTCATTCGAGACCAGCCTGGGTAACTTGATGAGACCTCATCTCTACAGTAAATTTAAAAAGTGAGCTGGGCTTGGTGATGTGCAACTGTGGTTCCAGCTATTTGGAAGGCTGAGGTGGAAGGATTGCCTGATTCCAGTCGGTCGAGGCTGTGTTGTCTGTGATCAGGCCACTGCTCTCTAGCCTGGGTGACAGAGTGAGACTCACTTTGTCTTTAACAAAGACTCCAAAAAAATCTGAGCTACCTATTGGGCACAACG
>NW_007277699.1:0-847 GCF_000164805.1 Carlito syrichta | reverse complement strand
ACTAACAATCAGGCCTGCTATATAAGTCAGCTAGTTATGTCAGGTGGCTTGACAGCAGACCAGCTAGGTTGGGAGATAGTTAAATCAGTTGGCTAGCCAGCTGGCTAGCTAAGTAAGTCAGGTAATTATTTCCGCTCTCTAGTCAGCTAACTAGCTATGTAGAGAGCTGTTGAAGTCAGCTGGCTGGCTAGCTGGCTCACTAGTTAAGTCATCTAGTTGAGTCAGTTGGCCAGCCAGCTGGCTAGCTGGTTAAGTCACATAGTTAAGTCAGCTGGCTAGCCAGCTGCCTAGCTAGATAGCAAATTTAAGTCAGCTGATTAGCAATTGGGTTAGCTAGTTAAGTCAGCTAGTTAATTCAGTTGGCTTCCCAGCTGGTTAGGTAGGTAGCTAGCTAGTTAAGTCAGCTGGCTAGTCAGCTAGCCATCTTGTTAAGACAGCCAGTTAATTCAGCTTGCCAGCCAACTGGTTAAATAGTTAATCAGCTGGCCAGCCAGCTGGCTATCAGGTTAAGTCAACTAGTTAAGTCATCTGGTCAGCCAGCTTTCTAGCTAGGTTGCTAGATAGTTAAGTCAGCTAGTTAAGTCAGCTGACTAGCAAGGTAGCTAGCTAGTTAAGTCCGCTAGATAACCAACTGGCTAGCTAATTAAGTCAGTTAGTTAAGTCAACTGGCTAGACAGCTGCATAGCAGGGTAACTGGCTAGTTAAGGGAGCTGTCTAGTCAGCTGGCTAGCTAGTTAAGTAACCTAGTTAAGTCAGCATGCAGGACAGCAGGTTAGCTAGGTAGGTAGGTAGTTATTTCAGCTAGCAAGTCAGCAGATTTTTGTAGGTAGGTAGGTAGTTAAGTCAG
>NW_007277698.1:0-603 GCF_000164805.1 Carlito syrichta | reverse complement strand
ACCTTGAACATTCAATGCAATTTTATGGGAAAATGACGGATGGTACTGGGAAACTTTGGGGGGGAGGGGGATGGGATTAACCAGTAGCAAATATTTGTTGGGGGGATGGGAAAACACTTTTTATTTACAGGGTGCCTGAATGAAACGTCATTGTACACCTACCCTTAACTGTACCCCCCAAAACCATAATAAAAACTACTGATTAATGAAAAAAAAAAAAAAAAGAGTAAGATCCTTTTTTCCTGCTTTGGTTCCCAAAGAACCAATTTCCATTCCTTTTTGGGTAAAATTGTCTTCACTGAGATTGCATGAAATGGGGTAAGATTAAATACAGTACACATACAGTAAATTTTGGGCATAGTGACTGAGTTAATTTCAGCATGTGAATGGAATTAAAACTAGCAGAGAGTCAATATCCTCTCTCCAAAAAATAAAAGATAAAGCAGTTTATAGAAAGTTGCTGGAGACATATATGGATAAGTTTACTCATTATTACAGAATTGTATACTATACTATGTTTTCAACATGACATTTGCCTTCTTATTCATTTTCATAAAAGTCTTTTAAAAACTCTAAATATGAGGGAACTTGAGTGCTCCCAGT
>NW_007277697.1:0-713 GCF_000164805.1 Carlito syrichta | reverse complement strand
GAATATTGAACCAGCCTTGCATGCCAGGAATGAAGCGTACTTGGTCATGATGGATGATTTTTGAGATGTTTTGCTGAATCCGGTTTGCTAGGATCTTGTTGAGAATTTTAGCATATATGTTCATCAAAGATATTGGCCTGTAGTTCCTTTTCTTTGTTGGATCTTTACCTGGCTTGGGTATCAATGTGATGTTGGCTTCGTAAAATGATTTGGGGAGAGTTCCATCTTTTTTAATCGCCTAGAATACCTTCAGTAGGATTGGTATCAGCTCCTCCTTAAATGTCTTGTAGAATTCTGCTGGAAAGCCATCTGGACCAGGGCTTTTTTTTGTAGGAAGTTTTCTTATTACGTGGTCGATTTCCTTGATTGTTATTGGTCTATTTAGGGTCTCAATTTCTTCTTGTTCCAACCTAGGTAGGTTGTGTGATGTCAGAAAGTCTTCCATTTCCTTCTGGTTTTCAAGTTTGTTTCCATACAAGTGTACGTAGTAGTCTCTAATGATCTTTTGTATTTCTTCAGGGTCAGATGTGACTTCATCTTTTGTGTTTCTGATTATGCTTATTTGGTTTTTTTCTCGTTTTTTCTTGGTCAGTCTAGCTACAGGACCATCAATCTTGTTTACCCTTTCGAAGAACCAGCTTTTTGTTTCATTGATTTTTTTGTATTATCTTTTTGTCTTCTATGTCCTGGATTTGGGCTTTTATTTTGGTGAT
>NW_007277696.1:0-960 GCF_000164805.1 Carlito syrichta | reverse complement strand
CCCAGCTGGCTAGCTAGATAGCTAGCTAGTTAAGTCAGCTGGCTAGCCAGCTGGCTAGTCAGTTAAGTCACCTAGTTAAGTCAGCTTGCTAGCCAGCTGATTAGCTAGGAAGCAAGGTAGTTAATTCAGCAGGCAAGTCAGCGGTATGTGCTGGTAGGAAGCTGGTTAAGTCAGTTAGCTAGCCACCTGGCTAACTGAAGATGCCAGCTACTTAAGTCAGCTGGCTAGCCAGCTGGCTAACTAGTTATGTCAGATAGTTGAGTCAGCTGGCTAGCCAGCTGGATAGCTGGATAAGTCAGCTAGTTAATTCAAGTGGCAAGCCAACTGGCTAGCTAGGTATCTCAAAAGTTAAGTCAGCTGGCTAGCCAGCTGGCTAGCTGGTTAAATCAGCTAGTTAAGTCAACTGGGTAGCCACCTGGCTAGGTAGGTAGCTTGCTAATTAAGTCAGCTGGCTAGCCGGCTGGCCATCTAGTAAAGTCAGAGAGTTAAGTGAGCTGTGTTGCTGGCTGGCTAGCTAGTTGGCTAGTTAGTTAAGCCAGCTGGCTAGACAGATGGCTGTCTAGTTAAGTCAGATAGTTAAGTCAGCTGGCTAGCTAGGTGGCTGGCAAGTTAAGATGGCTGGTAATCTGGCTCATCAGGTAGGTGGCCAGCTAATTAATCCGGCTGGCTAGCCAGGTGACCAGCAGGGTGGCTGGCTAGTTAAGCTGGCTTTATATCCCACTGTCCAGCCAGACGTCTTGCTATTTAACCAGCTGGCTAGACAACTGGCCAGCCCGCTAGCTAGCTAAATAGCTGCCTAGCCATCTAGCCATCTGGGTAGCTAGCTAATTAAGCGAGCTTGCTAGCCATCTAGCCAACCAGGTAGCAAGCTAATTAAGTCAGCTGGTTAACCAGCTGGGTAGCTGGTTAAGTTAGCTATTTAAGTCAGTTTGTTAGCCAACTGGCTAGGTAGATAGCTAG
>NW_007277695.1:0-598 GCF_000164805.1 Carlito syrichta | reverse complement strand
TTGGGTAAACTACCTTGCTATTCTCCCAGGCAGAGAATTCCATTGCCCCGCCCCACCCTATCAACAAACTTTACCTCAGTTCCTAAGGCAACAGCGTGAAACAGGAGACAAAGCCCCACCCCTCTGTTGCAACGAAAAACAAAAGGCAGAGGCTGGAATCGGAGATCACAGAAGTGACTCTAGTCTGATCGCTTATTTTGACTTATGATTTTATCATTGAAACTGTTGGTCTAGATTTCGTTTGGTGTTTACCTTCTGACTTATACTGTTTCTTGATTTTTTTGGCCTGTCTCTGTGTAGCTATCAGTATTCTTTAGGGAATCTTTCTTACCTGTCTTTTTTCACTTCTTCCCAGCCCTGTGTCTCTCTCTCACCTGATAGTTGGTATGTATATCTGTTTTCCCTCTCACACTTCTCTCTTTTGCTTATTTTGACTTATGATTTTATCATTGTAACTGTTGGTTTAGAACATGTCTGTTGTTTACCATCTGATCTACACTGTTTCTCGATTTTATTGACCTGTCTCTGTGTAGCTATCAGTACTCTTTAGGAAATCTTTCTTGCGTGTCTTTCTTCACCTCTTCCCAGCCCTGTGTTT
>NW_007277694.1:0-751 GCF_000164805.1 Carlito syrichta | reverse complement strand
GAGTGTGCATCAGCTTGGAAATGCCGCGTCAAAGGTTTACTGCATTGTGATGTGTTTTACAGTAGTTTGATTCCTGGGTGCTGTACGGTGTAATACACGATTCTCAAGGTACGGCTTGAATGAGCATAGCCGAGCATGTTATGTCGATACTTCACATGTAGGAATGAGCATGTCAATGGTGTCAGACTGAGTGAAATGAGTGCTCCACACTCACTTGTAGAAAAGCACTGCTTGCCTTCTGCTTGAGCCCTAAAACGTTTTACCCCTTGGCGTTTCTCTAGGCTAGGAAATGCAGTCACTCTCGCGCTGGCCTTGCTGAATAAGCGTAGACGGCCTGTGTGAGGCTTCTTGTGCAATGTGCATCTTCCTGGGGCAGGAGCTTTTCAAAATGTGCAGCGCTCTCTATGGGCTATCTATGTTATTCTCACTTGGTGCATGCTGCAACACATGAGTCTGAGTCTCGCAGTTTCCTTCTCCTTTGGACTTCGGCTCTGCAGAGTGCCTCTGTGTGACCTAAGAGTTCTCTCATAGGACACGCTTTGCCCATGTGCAGCTCTACGCTGCCCCCCAGGGGGCGATGGGAACCCCACAGTGGAGCAAGAAGGCATTACTTGCTGAATTCCCTGGGTGCATTCTGAAATGTTTCTCCTTTTCAAATTTTTGTGTGGGAGGATACACAATTGATCTGCCAAACGCATTGACGGAAACGAGCTGACTGCCTTGGTGGTGCTTGTTTCGAATGTCCGTCTCC
>NW_007277693.1:0-898 GCF_000164805.1 Carlito syrichta | reverse complement strand
GAGTTGGAGTCTCACTCTGTCGCCCAGACTGGAGTGCAGTGGCCGCTCCCGGCCACCGCAGCCTCGGCGTGCTGGGCTCCGGCGATCCTTCCACCTCAGCCTTCCGAGTAGCCGGAATTACAGGCATGCGCCACCACGCCCAGCTGATTTTTTTGATTTATTGTAGAGATGAGGTCTCGCTGCCCAGGCGGGTCTCGAACCCGCGGGCTCAGGCAATTCACTCACCTCAGCCTCCCAAAGGCGCGGGATTACAGGCTGAGCCACCGAGCCCGGCTCCAATAACCATTTTTTAAAAAGTCTTCTGTTACCCTTCAGAGGTGATGCAGTGATATGCTACTAGCAAAACTAGGCCTGGCCCACTTTTTATCTGCTCTACCAAGACCCACACTTAAATGCCTCATTCTGAAAGACTTATGTGCTGATTGGCTTCCTCCCTGGATCACCTGACCTCACTTGCAGTTAGAAGTCATGCCTTCACATAGGTTGCTGTCATAGAAGGAAGCATATAAGAAAATGTTCAGTTTGGGGAGGTTGCCTGGTAGTCAGAATCTCCTTGCTGTTGATGCATTTCAGTTTCCTAGATGACTGTTTGCTGGGATTCTCACTAGCATTTACTTACTGTCTGTTTTGCTTGTCCTATCTGCTTAATTTGAACTCTGACTCCTGGTTACTCACCTAGGGTCTGCCCTGTTGGTTCATCTTAGCCTATGGGTACTTTTGTACTGTCTGATCTTGTATTGTTTACCTGACCCTTAACATTAGCTTCTATTTGTTGTTCTTATCTGCACCTGCCTTTTCAGAGACTCATTGTTCTCATGTTTCTCTCCAAATCCAAAACTGCCAAAGGCTGACAGAATTCCATTTTATAGGTGTTTATTCTGTAGCCATTATGAAAACC
>NW_007277692.1:0-809 GCF_000164805.1 Carlito syrichta | reverse complement strand
AAGTCTACTAACCTGTTAGCCTACTAGCTGGCCCACTAGTTAAGTCAGTTAACCAATTGGACGACTAGTGCGCCAACTTGTCAGTTGACAAGTTAGGTCAGCTAACTAGTCTGCCGACTAGTTAGGTCAGCTAACAAGTCAGTCAACTAGTCTGCCGATTAGTTAGGTCAGCAAACTAGCCAGCCAACTACTTAACTGAGCTAACTAGGTGGCCAATTATCAGTCAGCTTGTTAACTCCACTAAATAGTCGGCCAACTAGTCGGCCAGCTTGTTAAGCCAGCTAAGAAGTCAGCAGAGTTGTCAGTCAACAAGTTAAACCAGCTAATTAGTCAGCCACCCCGTCAGTCAACAAGTTAAGTCACCTAGCTAACTCATTAACCAACTAGTTAAGTCAGCTATTTAATTCATTTACCAACTAGTTAAAACTTTTATCTAAGTCATTAACCTACTCGTTAATTCAGCTAGCTATCTTGTTAGCCAACTAGTTAAGTCAGCTAGCTAAATCAGCTAGCTCACTATTTGGCTAATTATTTGTCAGCTACTTAAGTCTTCTACCTAACAAGTTAGCTAATTAGTTAAGTCAGCTCGTTATTCAGCTAGTTAGTTAATTATTTAATTCAGGTAGTCAAGTCAGTTAGCTAACTAGTTAAGTCAGCCAGTTAACTCAGCTAGCTAAGTAGTTAAGTCAGCTAGCTAAGTCAACTGCTATTTAAGTCAACTTCTAATTTTGTCAGATGGTTAAGACAGCTAGCTATCTAGTTAGCTAAAGGGTTAAGTCAGCAGGATGAGTCAGGTTGTTAGCTAGTTA
>NW_007277691.1:0-831 GCF_000164805.1 Carlito syrichta | reverse complement strand
GAACATGAATAATGCATTTCAGAACACTTGAACACCCCCACACAATTCTGTATTAATGACTGAGCAAGTAGTAATTTACTCCACTCCAGCAAAAATTCAGTGATAACAGCAATCTTTTACTTCACACTTACTGCTTATTTCTAACACATTGTCTACAACTAAGTGTCCTCTCCCAGAGACAGTTCATTGGAGAGTCACTATCACCTGCTAATTCATCCACAGAAAGAGAAATTTAGCAATTAACAGGAACACAGAGAATGGGAGAGATGATAACATACCCCACCATGAAATTAGGAGATAAATAAAGGGGCCTGGCCACTTCAGCTACCAATACCTGAATTACAATTAAACAGGACTTTTGTCACTTCTTTCCTGGGCCATAGGGCCAATTATCTAAAACTCTTCAAAAACATACCAGAGCAAGTCCCTTCCACCAAACTCAGATAATTACTTTTGACAAATGTTCTGCTTGAGCATAATGGAGTTACTCAAATGCTTTTAAAAATGACCCCACTTAAAACAGTAAAACAATCTTTACAAAGTCAACCTAATAACACATCCTGGTGCACCCCTCTCCCCCAAACACACACCCATACAACCTCAGTGCATGCAGTCGACTTTCTTTTGGCCAATTGATAACAGATGGTAAGTTGGTGAATAAATATTTAATTTATGCAAGCAAAATCCTGAAAGACTGAATTCCCGAGGCACACTGTATAGAAATATCTTTTTTAAAAAACTCCATTTACAGCTGTCCATTAAAAGAAGAAAATGAAAACAAAAGAAAAACCCACACATATGCATGCACCAAACCAAAGATGCTGAAGATCC
>NW_007277690.1:0-807 GCF_000164805.1 Carlito syrichta | reverse complement strand
AGCAGGGATAGAAGATGGAGGGCATACCTACAGAAGGTCAGCTTCCGCCCCAGGTGCGATCATTCTTCACCTTGTCTTGGCATGTTTGCCTCTCATTGATAGTTCTGATGATGATGTGGGGGATTCCAGGGGGTTCTGGGGGTTCCAGCGTGGACACAATGAACCAGTGACCCTGTGACATGCACTTGCTTTGCGGAGGGAAGGGTGTGGGCTGCATTGACCGGGAGGGACAGAACAAGGGACTGCGGTGTAGTGGGTCCAGCGGGTGGGCCAGTGTTGGACGGCAGCAGTGGTGGATTCCTGGCCGCCCAAATGACATCTCTGTAGATGTGCTCGCAACACTCACAACACTCTAACATTGTGGGATATGGTATGCCACACACACGCTTACCGTATGCACGCTCGATGCTTGCCCCCTTATCCGGCCATGCCCTGGAATCCTTCCGTGACATCCTCCCGTCACCCTCCAATGCAGGCCCCTCTCCAAATTCACCCGACGCTACCACCCCATGTAGGCTGTGCTGCGTGTTTCCCTCTGTCCTGCCCCGACCAAAGACCATAGACACGGTGGCCTTTGTAACTTGCTGTGCACAAGTCCACCCTGCAACTCACGCCCTGTCCCATGCACTCACACTCACACACTTGCTCACACTAGGACAACTCTCCTTTGCTGGACTCCCTCAACCCTGCTCTAGCTATGTTGGGTGGATGCCCAGGGCCTTGTTGAAAGGGCGCCCAGCCAGTCTCTTCTGATACAGAACTAATACTGTCTCTGCAACTTCACACAACTTTGGGCCACCTGCAGAA
>NW_007277689.1:0-861 GCF_000164805.1 Carlito syrichta | reverse complement strand
TAGGCAGATATAAATTGATGGTGAAACAACATAAGAGAATCTATTTTTTATGCGTCCATTCTCTGATTGTGAGGCAAAGAAGAATAATCAATATTATGAACTGACTCCTAGATTTTACCACTACTTTTGGATACATGAATGTAAATAGTTTATAGCAGGTTAAGTTTTGTTAAACACTTGGTGAATAGTCAATTCCAAAATAACATGCTTTACCAAGCACCAGGCACAGGTCATTGTTATATTCTTTCTTCTACATTTGTCTTAGTAAATTCAGCCACGCTTTTTCATATGGTTCACTCATTTTCTCAACAAATGTTTGTATCAAGGGAGACAGAATAGGTGAATCAATTTTACATATTTTAGAGTTATCGAAATATTTTCAATATAAGGTGATGCCTCATTAAAAAGTGTACAAGTAAAATTATGTTAAAATTTTAAACATAAATAACTCTTTGCTAGGAGAAAAATAGTTTTTACTAAAGGGAGGTCCTTACAGGTGACATTTGAAGAATGGATAGGATTTGAACATCCACATGTGCATAAATGGAGAAAGTTTTTCCAGCCACAAATGCAGTAAAGTTCAGTTCAAGAAATAAAAACTTGGAAAATAGATAGATAGATGACATCTACCAAGCACCCATAGCCTTCAGTTGAATTTATATCAGATCACACCGCATTTCAAAAATTCTTTCTTTAGATGTGGAGAGAGAAATAATAACACAGAACACAGGCCACAGTCAAAGTGCCTCTACATGCTCTCTTTTCTCTGTCCCCAGTCCAATTACACAGCAATAAGTCTTTCTCCAGAGTTCAATTCACTGTATGAGCTTCTCTGCACTTCTTGATTGCTTTGTTTTCATT
>NW_007277688.1:0-793 GCF_000164805.1 Carlito syrichta | reverse complement strand
GACTTCAGCTTTGAAACAGGGCATTACTCCCTTCCTGGAGGTTTTTCTTGGTTTCTCCTCTGTAAACATTGCAAGATAAATTGTATCTTTACCCACTACACATCTGCTTCTGTAAACTCACTAGCTTGCTGATGTCGGCAGAATATTGCAATAAGAGCTCTGGAAAATGTCCAACTCTAACTTTAGCTAACCAAAATGTAAGCTAGGACTACTGAAGGGAGCTCTGAGTGGGGTTTCGGGGCCATCTTGCTTGGAATCCTCTTCCTGCAAGCTGTCTCCAGCTGGCAGAGCCTTGACTAATAAACTTCTCCTTTGTTAAAATTAAGCTGGTGGGCTGTTATTTAATTGCTCAGACCCTACTTTACAACAACACTAGCTGGTGCATTGATGCCAATGGGTTCCTGAAACACTTACTTACCTAGCAAGGAAAGCCTGTCCTAAAAGGAGCCCATTCTCCAAAAAATAATTCCCCTTTTTTCCAGCTCTCCAGCCCAATGTCCTAACTTAGTTTTCAAAATCTTGATAGTCGGCCAGGCTCGGTGGCTCAGCCTGTAATCCCAGCACTTTGGGAGGATGAAGAGAGTAGATTGCCTGTGCCCGCATGTTCTATACCCACCTGGGCAACTTGGTGAGACCTCATCTCCACAATAAATCAAAAATTACCTGGGCATGGTAGTGCACACCTGTAGTTCCAGTTACTTGGAAGGCTGAGACGGAAGGATCACCAGAGCCCAGCAGGCCGAGCCGCTCCCGGCCACTGCACTCCAGTCTGGGTGACAGAGTGAGACTCCAA
>NW_007277687.1:0-753 GCF_000164805.1 Carlito syrichta | reverse complement strand
CCGGTGTCTGAGCCCTCTGCAAGGGAGATCTGCAGTGGGTCTCTAACTCTCGCCCCCGGGAGGCTGGGGACCCCAGCATCGCAGCCTACTCCTCAAACAGAGCTCGGCCATCGCTATCACTGGAACATCGCAAGGACTGGACATTTTTACTGCATCGTCCTCTCCCGCTGCTGCCGCAGTCCCTCCCCCCACCAGCGCTCCCGCCGCCGCCGCAGCCGCCGCGCCCGCCGCGGCCTCTGGCACGGGTAGCTCATCACAACCCGGCCGGAGGAGATCCACATCAAACCGCTTCAGGGAAGATCTGCTGGGATCGCTGCCACCGCTCCTGCGACGGAGACTGTCCTGCCCACCCGGCGCGGGACTCCTGTTGCCTGCTCGGAGGCAGGCAGCCATCTTGTTCCTGTCCGGCCCCACCCCCTCTGGGGCGAGCAGATGAGATAGCACCACCTGCTGGCGATTCAAGGTAACAACACCGAAACGGGAGAGACAAGCTTCATAAAGACATAGACTAAACTTCTGAACCGAGGTTATTCTGAACTGTCCTTCACAGCAGATCAGGGGAACTGACCCTAACTGCAAACTAATTTACCAGCTTGAAAAAAAAAACGAGAAATCAGACCTGAAAGGACATTGGACTTAAACGAAAATGTCTCAGAGTGTGCTTCATTGATTCTATTAGTTTAATGACTTAATTTCTATTCCTACTGTATTGTTCCCTTTTTTCTCTTTTCCCTTTCCTTTTCTTCTCTTTTA
>NW_007277686.1:0-858 GCF_000164805.1 Carlito syrichta | reverse complement strand
TCTTTACTCTCTGACATCTGACATCAAGTAGAAAATACCATGAATTATGTGGTTCGGAATGTCTACAAAGTAAAATCATATCAACTGCTGAAGAGTGATGTGCTCATTTCTGAAATTAAAATTCCAGAGAAATCTCTTCAACTGGTCTATTCTTGGAGGGTTACACAGAGAGGGCAAAGCACTTAAAGCAGCCTGAGAAGAATTTATTCAGTAAAAATAAATTCCCTATCTTGTAGCTCATCTGCCCTTAATATTAAACCCAATCTTCATTCCTTCTCCTGTCCGTTTCTTTAGCTCTAAAATCAGTTTATTTACCGATAAGTGGTAACAAAATAGTAACTACTTTGAAGTGTACTGATAAAGTCAAAGAAAGTAAGGTATATAAAACACGTAGTGCTTTGGTTGGCAAATATTAAACACTTGATATGATCTACTATTTTATTTGAGACTGTAGTAGCTTGAAAATAATCTTTTTCTTATAAACTGTCTGCCTTTTGCCTTTATTTTTAGAATCTAACCCATTATTTTGTGATGTATTTTTTATATCTGCTTTTGCACCACCATTCAGTCACATTATTTTTTTTTTTTCTTTTTTTTTTTTTTTTTCATTAATCAGTAGTTTTTATTATGGTTTTGTGGGGTACAGTTAAGGGTAGGTGTACAATGACGTTTCATTCAGGCACCCTGTAGATAAGAAGTGTTTTCCCATCCCCCGACAGATATTTGCGACTGTTAATCCCATCCCCCTCCCCCCCGTAGGTTCCCAGTACCATCCGTCATTTTCTCATAGTATTGCATTGGATGTTCAAGGTCCATTATATGAGTGAGAACATGTGATATTCGGATTTTTTGTTTTTG
>NW_007277685.1:0-869 GCF_000164805.1 Carlito syrichta | reverse complement strand
TGACTAATGAACCTATAAGCAAAAGGCACATGACTGTTTATGTCAAGGCATCTGCTAATTGATTACCTTGATGTATAGGTCCAGGGAATCCTGAATGAAATCTAATATGACCTGTGTAAAATGGTTGGTTTCTAACAATTATTAGTTGCTGTAATTGGATAAGTAAATCAAGAATAGTTGCCTTATTAACAGGAATGGTGCCATTTTAAAATATGAGACAACAGCCCTTTTATATAACAGGTATCAGTAGAGAAAGACAATTTTCTCCTCTTAATTCAAGATAGTTACAAATCACAATCACTGCCCTCCGGCACCTCTTACCAGAGGTCTTTTGGCACCAACGTGCAAATTTAAATTATCTGAATATTTTTCTTCATGATACCTAGCTGCGTCCACTTTTAAGCTTTCCTGATCCTCGGGGTAGAGGATCATCATCAACAGGGGCAGTGGCTAACATTTCCTGGGAAAGAACAGGGATTATTAAGGGAGTTCTTTCACCTGGTTCCACTTTTACTCTAATGGTCATTTTATCAATCTCCTGTTGTGGATCTAAGATATCTCTAATGATATTCCATAATGGGAAATTATCTACAGGCACTCGTTCTGGACCGTGAAGAGTGTAATAAACTTTACATTTTCCCCCAACCTTTTCCATGTTTCTAAATTAATGATGCTTTCTTCAGGGAATCAGGGACACTGTTTTTGCACAAAATGGAGAAAACAAGATAATTGTGTTGAGGAAACTTTAATTCCTCTTTTAGCAAGCATATGCGACAAAATACTTATGAACAGTTTTTTTTCTTTAAATTCACTCTGACCCATGTTCATATCACAACTCTAAAACTGCTTACACTTCCTAGCTTTGCTCT
>NW_007277684.1:0-806 GCF_000164805.1 Carlito syrichta | reverse complement strand
TGAAGGAACACAACGATTATGCCATAGGTCTGCAGGAGTCAGACTACTCTGACTGCTGGTCTGACTCTGCTGTCCATTAAGGTAACTACACCCACAGTGCCTTTGACAATTAATTGAGTGACAGCCTTTGGCCCCTGCCACTGAGGCTCCAATCACTGCCACTGCATTTAGGTTTTCCATATGATTGGCTGAGGTTCCCACTACAGAGAAGAGCAATAACAAAGCTTTTCAAAGATGTTAGAGCTCTCCTCAAAAATGTATTTCTCAAAATATTGGTGAAGTGTTTATCTTCTGGATTCTCTCAGTGAAGGTGAATAAGTCTTAAATGACAGATTCACCCTAACATTCTAGTCTTCCTAATCATTTGAATTATTTTTTTCTACATTAAACTAAGAATAATTGATATTTCCAATTTACTCACTGTGGACCATCTTTTGAACCATGTTTCAGTCAACCAACTAAATTGTCAGTGCCCTTCCTAACTCCTTGAACTGTAACATTAATGCAGAATCTCTGCTTAGTGGACCCATATCAATAAATTCAGGCTTACCCAAGTTGAAGTTCCTTCCATCATTATCCCACAACCTTAATATCAATTCCCAGACATGTTCCTCAGCTTTCTGCTTATATAATTTAGAAACTCAGGGAGTTCTTTTGTAGTGTAGTATGTATCCCTCTGGGTAACACTTTGAATATCTCCTTTAGGAGCCTGCTGGAACTTGTCTCTTTGTGCATCTGGAAACAGGGTTATAGTGGTGGTGGATCCCGTGGAAAATTAGCAGTGCTTTGCATGATAACTGCTTCAG
>NW_007277683.1:0-794 GCF_000164805.1 Carlito syrichta | reverse complement strand
AAAGTGAAATGAAATTTTTGTGGACTACCATGTTTAAACAAACACACTCTACCCTGCTTTCTAGATTATTTATTTATTTATTGAGATGGAGTCTCACTTTGTTGCCCAGGCTAGAGTGAAGTGGCACACTCATGATCACCACAGCCACAACATGCTAGGTTCAGGTGATCCTTCTGCCTCAGCCTTCCAAGTAGCTGGAACTACAGGCAGGTGCCACCATGCCTGGCTAATTATTTGATTTATTGTAGAGACAAGGTCTCACCAAGTTGCCCAGATTGGTCTCGAAACCGTGAGCTCAGGCAATCTTCTTGCCTCAGCCTCCCAAAGTGCTGGGATTACAGACTTGCGCCATTGTGCCCAGCCCTGATATTTATACATCAATTCACCATGTATTGTATTTTACTATGAAAAATGCGGTAGGCAGACCAGTTTCTAAACCAGAAAAGAGTAGCATTCAAAATAAAACAGGATGTGCAATTGGGAGTGTTCAAGTATATATAGAGATGTTGTATAACAGCTATGCATTTTTAAAAAGTCAAATTTAGTTAAAAACTAATTTTACCCTGCATAATGATGAATAACATTTTCTTCTTAGCTGTCTCTTTCCTAGCTTGGGCAAGGGTGACTAACAATAATCTGCATAAGAAGTGGAAGTTAGTACTGACTCTCAGAAAAATGGGAAAGCCAAAGAAGACCTCATTCCTTCATATTCAGCTGATGAGGGACATGTAGGTGGCAAGAGAATCTGAAAAACTTATGTGGATGTACAAATATTTATTTAGCAACATGTGACC
>NW_007277682.1:0-465 GCF_000164805.1 Carlito syrichta | reverse complement strand
TTGTCAGCTGGTTAGACAGTTGACTTAAATAGCTGACTTAACCAGCTAGCCAGTTGACTAACCTGCTGACTTATCTGGGTGACTTATGTAGCTAGCCAGATGGCTAACCAGCTGATTAACTAGCTGACTTAAATAGCTATCCAGCTTGCTATCCAGCTGACTCAACTAGCTGACTTAACTTGTTAGCCAGCTGACTAGCCAGCTGATTTATCTAACTGACATAACTAGCTAGCCAGGTGACTAGCCAACTGGCTTAACTAGCTAGCTACTTGCGTAGCCAGCTGGCTAGCCAGCTAACTTAACTAGCTGAGTTAATCAGCTAGACAGCTGGCTAGCAAGCTGACATATCTAGGTAGCTACCTACCTGGTTAAGTGTCTAGAGAGCTTATTATCTAGCAGACTTAACCAGGGAGCCAGCTGACTAGCCAGCTATCTAGCCAGCTGACTTAACTAGCAGGCTTAACT
>NW_007277681.1:0-782 GCF_000164805.1 Carlito syrichta | reverse complement strand
AGTGAAGAACAACTATTTTCAGTGTTGCATTTATGGGATAGCTGTTTGGACTTACTATCAACCCTAAATTTGTAGATACAATTACCAAATAGATCACGGTCATTCATTTATCTATTTTAATATTTATTTGTATAGACAGGTTCTGGCTATGTTGCCTGGGCTGATCTCAAACTCCTGGCTCAATTGATCTTCCTGTCTTGGCTTCCAAAACTGCCGGGATTACAGTCATCCTGTACTATTTGTGAATTTAATCAACCAATCATTTTCTCAACATAGATGGGACACTTTCTCTGACTCCCTGAGTTAAAAATTCCTTCCCCATGTTCCCAAGTACCCAGGCCCTGGATGCTAACTTTATCATACAGCATTAAACTGCTTGTCTTGTTCCTT
Organism: Carlito syrichta; assembly: GCF_000164805.1. Taxonomy (NCBI): domain Eukaryota; kingdom Metazoa; phylum Chordata; class Mammalia; order Primates; family Tarsiidae; genus Carlito; species Carlito syrichta. Next base: position 392 of record NW_007277681.1, on the reverse strand, counting down.
CTCTCCCACTGACCAGTAGCAAATTCATTGTGTTGTTCATCTTTGTATCCCTACCAACTAGGGCTAGTGCCTGCAGTAGCAGACCTATTCAAATTAAGCAAATCCAAACAAACATGAAACCCCCACTTAACTGAAGGAAGGCTGCTGGTTCCTGGACATAGAAGTAATTTGTTCAGACAGTCGCTGTGCTATAGGAGTTTACAGGTCAGCGCTGGACCCATTCTGTCCACTGCAGTTAGTGAGCTGCCAGAATCGAGTCCTGTGGTCAGACCCAGGGACAACAGAGCAACGCACTGCCATCGGAGGTGGAAAGGGCCAAGGAAAAGGATTCATTCTTCTCCTCCACAATATTTGTGTCAATCATCGTAGCATACGCAGCGCTTAATCCATGA
>NW_007277680.1:0-769 GCF_000164805.1 Carlito syrichta | reverse complement strand
CAACCAATCATTTTCTCAACATAGATGGGACACTTTCACTGACTCCCTGAGTTAAAAATTCCTTCCCCATGTTCCCAAGTACCCAGGCCCTGGATGCTAACTTTATCATACAGCATTAAACTGCTTGTCTTGTTCCTTCTCTCCCACTGACCAGTAGCAAATTCATTGTGTTGTTCATCTTTGTATCCCTACCAACTAGGGCTAGTGCCTGCAGTAGCAGACCTATTCAAATTAAGCAAATCCAAACAAACATGAAACCCCCACTTAACTGAAGGAAGGCTGCTGGTTCCTGGACATAGAAGTAATTTGTTCAGACAGTCGCTGTGCTATAGGAGTTTACAGGTCAGCGCTGGACCCATTCTGTCCACTGCAGTTAGTGAGCTGCCAGAATCGAGTCCTGTGGTCAGACCCAGGGACAACAGAGCAACGCACTGCCATCGGAGGTGGAAAGGGCCAAGGAAAAGGATTCATTCTTCTCCTCCACAAATATTTGTGTCAATCATCGTAGCATACGCAGCGCTTAATATCCATGAAACACCAGGTGATGGGATGCAACAGCAAAGAAAAACTGCGGTGGCACATGTCCTGGTGGACATCACTGTGTGGCGAAAGATGACAGGCAGTGGACGGAACTATGTAAAATTATGCCAGATGTGGAGCAGAAAATAACAGAGGGTTGAAATTCTCTAAGGACGTGAGCTCCTTTGGCGGGGGCAGCCGTGAGCGGGCTTTGAGCATGAGTGGTCATGAACGGTACAGTCTGCAGCGG
>NW_007277679.1:0-896 GCF_000164805.1 Carlito syrichta | reverse complement strand
AATAAAAACATATTTTTTTTAAAAAAAGAAACAATAAGTGTCACCTTCTGATATGATAGACAAGTGGAACCACATCAAACTAATGAGCTTCTGCAAAGCAAAAGTAACCATCAAGAGAGCAGGGAGACAGCCCACAGCATGGGAAAAAATATTTGCCAACTGTATATCTGACAAAGGCCTAACATCTAGGATCTACAAGAAACTCAAATGTACTAAAAGGGGGGGAAAACAAACAGCCCCATTAAAAAGTAGGCAAAAGACATGAATAGACACTTCTCAAAAGAAGATATACAGGAAGCCAACAGACACATGGAAAAGTGCTCAGCCTCACTCATCATCAGAGAAATGCAAATCAAAACTACACTGAGATACCACCTAACCCCTGTAAGAATGGCCATCATTAATAAAACAAACAACAACGTGGTGGGGATGCAGAGAGAAAGGAATGCTTCTACACTGCTGGTGGGAATGTGTTGGGAGCCAACATCTATAGCTACATGGCTGAGGCCTGTAAAGGCCCATCTGGAAGATCGTCTCTGACATAGGATATCAGTTATACCCATAGTATTGGCGTGTGATTAGTGACCAGTGTGCATACATGGCAGTAAAACTTATAAGTAAATCTCAATACACCTGATGGAAAGTGCATAGCAGAATTATTTCTCTCTGTCTAAGTTTTACTTCTTTCTAGATATTTTTTAACTTCTATTTCCTGATAGACTAGTTAGTCAGCTTTGGAAAGCTGTTTCCCCTAGGGCTAAGAATAGAAACTAAATTACCATGATAGTTTTGTCACCCTGCCCCTAGCCAGGCAGAACGGTTTCTTTTGTTTCATTAATTACCGAACTCTGTCTGCTTCAGCCCATGGCTGCCATCTTGGCAGCCATGCATTTCCT
>NW_007277678.1:0-910 GCF_000164805.1 Carlito syrichta | reverse complement strand
TAATTGCATCTAAGGTACGGTCACTGATCTCACAGAACTGACTGTTTTATGAGAAATAAAACAAACATGGAAATTAATTACGATATAAAATTGAATAAGATGAGCAAAACTGGAAAAACAGAAGTGCTTACCCTAAACTGTAAGACAAACTAAGCAGTGACTGTTTCTTCACATATTTTCTCTAAATACTTGTGTTTATTTATATCATTTATTCTTACAATGCTGGGGTTGCACTTTGTATTTTGTTTCCTGCTCTTTTAAAATTTGGCATATATCATAAAAGTTCTTTCATATCCTTAATTATGTTTAAAAATACTGCTTGATGGCCAGAAGGTATTCTATCATATGGGAGACATTTAAACATTCTATTGTTGACTATTGAGTTTGCTTACTCACTGCTTCAAGCCTAAGGAGAAGTAAAGAAAAAAGATCAATAAACATTAATTTTTAATGTAAAGTATATTCAAACGTGTTTTTTACTACATGCATCAGGCAAAGTTAGTATCAGATCATACGTTTCACATTTTAATCTCCATATAATTGTTAAACAGTCCTATTCAGAGTAAATGGGAAACAAATGGCCACAGGTAGATTTTTTTATTTACTAACTTTGTTTGTCAGTCACTTGCATGATTTTCATCATTTACCCAAAGGAAATAATTGGTTGTGTACCTGCTGTTATTTGCTTTAACCTATTTATTTATAATAAACTTATTGGTAGTTCTTTTGGTCTACTGTAAAAAGTATAGATTAGTAATAGTATATTTGAATATTGGGGACTAATCAGAAGGCATTTCACCTACTATTTCTGTCTCATACTTTCTACGGCCTCATTACTAATTCTGTTAAAATTTATTTCTATTTGAAACATTTACTTGTATAATAGTGACTCAGTTATTTTAATAGAGGG
>NW_007277677.1:0-750 GCF_000164805.1 Carlito syrichta | reverse complement strand
ACGAGTTGGGGTTCAGTGAACACTTGTAGAATTTGCTCATCGTTTTAATTTTTTTGAGTCAGAGTCTCACTCTGTCACCCAGGCTGGAGTGCAGTGGCACAATCCCAGCCTCAACATGCTGGGCTCAGGTGATCCTTCTGCCTCAGCCTTCCAAGTAGCTGGAACCACAGGCCTGCACTACCATGCCTGTTTTTTTTTTTCATTGTAGAGATTAGGTATTGCCAAGTTGTCCAGGTTGGTTTCAAACCCCTAGGCTCTGGCAGTCTTCTCACCTCCACCTCCCAAAATGCTGGGATTACAAATGTGAGTCACCATGTCCAGCAGCTCATGAATTTTACCAGTGGGAAAGGCTTTCTTTACACAGCCTGGTGTGTGTGACTCCTCCTAAGAGACAACCTCTTCATACTCCTGCTTATGTTTTGTATTGCACATGTGATTTTCAATTGCAGCTGTGGATGATGATCACTTTAGGAATAAAAAGCCAAGTGCGGCACTGTTGTTTTGTATTAACTCTTTGATGAATTCTGCCAGGATTTAAGTGAGATTCACCTGCTCTTACATCATAGGATCTTTTGGGGATCTCTGCACATTGTGTTAGCAACTTCAAGACAATGGCTTTACCTTTCTGGTTTTCAAATGTTGGAAACCTTCAAAGCATCACATCTATCTCAGCTCACCTGGCCATTCTTTGGGTTTGTAAGCTAACTGAAAACCTTTTCCTTTGAGGCTTCTGTTCTCATTCCATTCTTG
>NW_007277676.1:0-808 GCF_000164805.1 Carlito syrichta | reverse complement strand
GAGATGGGAGGAATATAAGTTAAGGAAAATGAAAACATCCTAGATATATGCTTCATCGTCTTCTTTCTGACCTGTCTTCTTCCTCCCATGTTTATAAAACGCTATTCCCTTTTTGTAAAATTATGTACTCAAAAGTGAACAATTTAAAAAGGAATTCAAATGTGAACAAACAGTTTAGCAGATTAGTGCTCTACAACAGTACATTGAAGGAGTTTATGAAATGTGCCTTTCTGTGAGGAAGAGAGAGGATCAAATGCAGAAGTCACATTCCCGCTGTCCTATGCAGTGCACTATGACTGCTAAGAGGATGTGGATAGACTTAAGGGTTACCATTTCAGCATCTCTTTCATCAGGATCCCTTGTTGTTGGTGGTGATTATATTCCTTGCCTTTTCACTTGGTATTGGCACCAAGAATACATCTCTAACCTTGTCTTGTAATGTTTAGTAGCCTTAACAAATCCTCCTTGCTCCGTTGGAAACCTTACTCATGTTGTTATTCAGAGGAATTGAACCATTCAGCGGGCTGTGTTTCCTCATAGTACACAGCTCAATTTTGGTTAAAAAGAGAAAAGATAGTAGTGAATTGAAATCCCGTGCCTTTGGGAGGCTGAGGTGAGTGGATTGCCTGAGCCCACAGGTTCAAGACCCACCTGGGCAGTGAGACCTCATCTCTACAATATTTCAAAAAATCAGCTGGGTGTGGTAGCACATGCCTGTAATTCCAGCTTCTCGGAAGGCTGAGGCAGAAGATCTCTGGAGCCCAGCAGGTCGAGGGGTGCGGGGCAGGGAGCGGCCACTGCACTCTGG
>NW_007277675.1:0-705 GCF_000164805.1 Carlito syrichta | reverse complement strand
GGTGTCGTGAAAAGGGAACACTTTACACTGTGTGGAGTGTAACTAGTGCAACCTCTGTGGAAAGCAGTGTGCGATTCCTAAAAGCTCTAAAAATGACCTTTCCATATGACCCTGCAATCCCCCTACTGGGAATATACCCTGAAGAACACAAATCACTCTATAAAAAAGATACCTGCACACGTATGTTTATCGCAGCATTGTTCACAATAGCAAGAACCTGGAAACAACCATGCTGCCCATCAAAAGAGGACTGGATTAAAAAAATGTGGTACATATACACGATGGAATACTACGCAGCCATAAAAAAGAACAAAATCATGAATTTCGCTGCAACCTGGATGGAACTAGAGTCTATAATACTGAGTGACCTCTCACAAAAACAAAAATCTGAATATCACATGTTCTCACTCATATAATGGACCTTGAACATCCAATGCAATACTATGAGAAAATGACGGATGGTACTGGGAAACTATGGGGGGAGGGGGATGGGATTAACAGTAGCAAATATCTGTCGGGGGATGGGAAAACACTTCTTATCTACAGGGTGCCTGAATGAAACGTCATTGTACACCTACCCTTAACTGTACCCCACAAAACCATAATAAAAACTACTGATTAATGAAAAAAAAAAAAAAGAAGAAAGAAAGCCTGAGGCAGAAGGATCACCAGAGCCCAGCAGGTCAAAGCTGCCGTGGCCGGGAG
>NW_007277674.1:0-328 GCF_000164805.1 Carlito syrichta | reverse complement strand
TTTTTGACAATTCTATTCACAATAGCCACACACAAAAAAATGAAATACCTTGCATCTTCCTAACCAGAAACGTGAAAGACCTTTACAATGAAAACTACAAAACAATACTCAAAGAAATTAAAGATGACACAAACAAGTGGAAAAATATCCCATGGTCATGGATGGAAGAATCAACACTGAGAAGATGTCCATCCTACCTAAGGCAATCTACAGATTTAATGCAATACCCATCAAATTACCAGCAACATTCTTCTCAGATCTAGAAAACACAACACAGGAATTCATATGGAAACACAAATGACCAAGAATAGCCAGAACAATCCTCAGC
>NW_007277673.1:0-740 GCF_000164805.1 Carlito syrichta | reverse complement strand
CAGAAAAAGTTGCTAAACTTTCACATAATGATATTTCAGAGAATAGAATGAATATGTATATTTCTAAAGCAGAATTATTTATTAAAAATTGTTCATTTATCTTACATGTTTAAACTTTAATCACCTTCAGAGTACTCTTTGTCTGATGCAATACATCTATCAATATGCTTTTTCCAATGCTCAAAACAGTTTTTGAACTCGTCATTGTTGATGCCGGTAAGTGATTCTGCTGTTTTTTGTTTCACCTCTTCCACATCAGCAAAAATGTTTTCCTTTAATGACGTTTTTCGACCAGGGAAACAAAAAAGTCACTTGAGTGAGGCTAGGTGGATAGAGAGAGGGGCATGGGATTCATACTGGCTTTGGTCAAAAACTGCCAAACAATACAACAGGTGCGCTCATAAATCACCCATCATGAAATGGGCAAAACAAATTCAATGAAGCTGAACAAAGCTTCTCACAATGCTAGCTGTACATGAATGAAGAAGTTCCTGGAATGCCTAGCTAACAGGAGAAGCCTGCACTACAAGGGGTCCGTTCTCCAAAAAATAATTCTTTTTGGGGGGGTACCTCCTTGAAATATATATGTAATTTTTAGTATGTATAATTTTTAATTATATGTAATTTTTGTTTTACATATATAATTTTCAATTTTAAAGATGTGGGTTACAATTCAGGATTAGGTACATATGTGGTCCTCATATAGGTGGAGCATGGGCCTTCTATTGGTCCTTACTCAC
>NW_007277672.1:0-802 GCF_000164805.1 Carlito syrichta | reverse complement strand
GGAAAGGAAAAAAAAAGTCAATGTTTAGAATTTATTTCATTCCACTAGCTTACTTCAAGAATGTTGTAAGGAATCATTTGAAAATTGAATATCTACTGGTGATGTACAAACCAAAATATTTCTTTTCATGCTTTAACTAAATAATACAAATAATTGTTTTATTTTAGTCATATTATATTTAAGACCTTAATTTAATCAAATAATCTAGGTCATTTCATTTCATTTTTTTGGGGAGGGGCGAAAGGAGGGATGGGGGATGTTTTATATAAATGTGAACACAAAAAGTAATGCACGTATATGTGAATCTGAGTATGCATATGATTTATTATGTGTTACTAAGCCAATCACATACATCATATTATTTAATTATAAAATAATCCTATGAGGAAGGCATTTATCAACAATATTTTAGAGATGTGAAAAATGACTTGAAAGGACAGACTGAGAGCACGAAAATGCATTTTGTTTCTTGCAATGAGAAAATAAAGGCAGTATCTCAGTGTGGTTTTGATTTGCATCTCCCTGATGATCAGTGAGGTTGAACATTTCTTCATGTGTTTGTTGGCTGCTCGGATGTCTTCTTTTGTGAAGTGTCCGTTCATATCTTTTGTCCATTTTATAATGGGGTTGTTTGTTTTCTTCTTTTCAGTACGTTTCAGTTCCTTGTAGATCCAGGATGTTAAGCCTTTGTCAGACCTAGATTTGGCAAATACTTTTTCCCAGTCTGTAGGCTGTCTCCCTGCTCTCTTGATGGTTTCTTTGGCTTATGCAGAAGCTTGTCAGTTTAATAAGGTCCCATGAA
>NW_007277671.1:0-827 GCF_000164805.1 Carlito syrichta | reverse complement strand
TGCAGTCAAAGTAGCTGAAGTAGTCCTCGAATCCATATAGCAGAATAGGATGGAAGTGCACTGCAGATTGGCAATACCCCTTAAGCTGACTGTCCAGAAAGTCAACATTTCTCAAGCCTTGCTCTAAAAGCCTGAGAATACTTCAAGTCCTGCTTCAGTCACACACTGGAGGCTAACTGATCAACACACGGTAGAAAATTAAGGATTCAGCTTAAGAACTCAGTGGACATTACTGATAAGTCATTGTTTTGCTTTGTCAACCTTTATATTTGCCGAACTGCCTGTCATTTTAATTGCTGTAAAACTAACTTTATTTAGTATAAAATTAAACAAGTAAATTCCCTGGCCAAAGTGGTGCTCCAGAATAAAAGGGGCTTAAACCTCCTCTTCATGAAACAAGGGGAATTGTGCACGGCCTTGGGAGAAGCTTGTTACTTCTATGCCAACAAGTCAGGGACAGTATGAAAAACCCTTACTCAAGTTAAAAAAAAAAAATCAGACAGCGAGAGTTACAAAATCAAGCCTCGGGGAACTGGTATCAGTCCCTCTTCTCTTGGTCCCCCTGGCTCACCACCCTAATTTCAGCAGTAGCCGGCCCTCTCCTCCTACTCTTAATAGGCATTACTGTGAAACCTTGCATTATCAAGTATATTCTAACTTACATTAAAAACAGTATCATGCCCGTAAAAATAATGGTTCCCAGGTCCCACTACACCCCCTTGTCTGAAGAGTCAATGATTTGACTCTCTGCACAACTGAAAGGGGGGAATGTGAAAGAGAAAAGAAGGAGCCTCTGCCCCTCGGATTATAAGGGTGGGGGATCAAAG
>NW_007277670.1:0-690 GCF_000164805.1 Carlito syrichta | reverse complement strand
GCCTCCCAGCCTCCCTGCATCCCAGCCTTCTAGTATCCCAAACTTCTAGTTCTTCAGTCTTCCAGCCTTCCAGCCTCTCAGCCTTCCAGCCTTCTAGTCTTCCAGTCTTCCAGGTTTCTAACCTCCCAGCCCTCCAGTCTTCCAGCTCTCCAGCCTCTCAGTCTTCCAGCCTTCCAGGTTTCCAGTCTTCCAGGCTTCTAGCATCTCAGCCTCCTGGCCTTCCAGCCTCCCAGTCTTCCTGTCTCCTAAACTCCCAGTATTCTAGCCTCCTAGTTTCTAGCCTTCTAGCCTCCCAGTATTCAACCTTCCAGTCTTCCAGTTTTCTAGCATCCCAGCCTCCCAGGCTTCTAGCCTCCCAGCCTGACAGCCTCACAGTCATCTACACTTTCAGCCTCCCAGTATCCCAGACTTTCATCACTAGCACTGGCACATTATGAAGTCAGCTCCGCTCGTCAGCAGGAGTCAGTGGGCTCACTGCCACCTGGCTTCCAGAATCATAACTCATATAACTCCCATTTCTGTTTTGCCTGGAGGGTGGTGGTACTCAGCCCTCAGGCCACATGCTCCTGCCTCTAGAGTATGACACTTGGGGAAGTAGGGCAAGAGGTCCTCTGTTTCACCCTCTGGATGGGAAGACTGAAGCTCAGAGACACTGTAACCCTACATGAGATGCTCTTCTGTGCATGCTGG
>NW_007277669.1:0-923 GCF_000164805.1 Carlito syrichta | reverse complement strand
AAGTTTTCTCCTTTGACACGGGCGTCTCACACGGAATACAATGGCTCTGCGGGTTCATTTGCCAACGAGGCCCGAGAGCCATTGTTTGCTTTCCGGAAAACAACAGTCTTTCCATGGGAGACATTCCTCCAAACGGCACGTCACTGAATGGGGGGGCAACAAGTATTACAGTGGCTTGGTCTTTGGCGTGACGCGTGATTCTCCCTGTTTTTCAGCGTGTATTATCCTACATTGAATGCAAAGGCCTAGCAGAGCTGTATGCAACGTTTCCTGTATACAAAGTGCACAACTCCATGGTGCCACACTGAGCGACATGACCGGTTCGCTGTCATCTTTGGGAAAGCATGATTTGTTCACCTACCGAATTCTAAAGTGTTTTTGATTTGACCTGTCCGTCTCCTATCCAAAGCCATTGCTCTTCCGTTGGCATTTACGAGGAAGAGCTGACAGGCTTGGCTTGCTGGCTGTGAGTGTGCATCAGCTTGGGGAATGCTGTGTCAAATGTTTACTGCATTGTGATGTATTTTCCAGTAGTTTGATTCTTGTGTGCTGTATGGTGTAATACACGATTCTCAAGGTACGGCTTGAATGAGCATAGCCGAGCATGTTATGTCGATACTTCACATGTAGGAATGAGCATGTCAATGGTGTCAGACTGAGTGAAATGAGTGCTACACACTCACTTGTAGAAAAGCAGTGCTTGCCTTCTGTTTGAGCCCTGAATCGTTTTACCCCTTGGCGTTTCTCTAGGCTAGGAAATGCAGTCACTCTCGCGTTGGCCTTGTGAATAAGCGTAGACGGCCTCTGTGAGGCTTGGTGTGCATGTGAATCTTCCCGGGGAAGGAGCTTTTCAAAATGAGCAGCGCTCTTTAGGGGCTATAAAAAATCTTTTCCCTTGGGGCATGGTGCAACACATGAGTCTG
>NW_007277668.1:0-592 GCF_000164805.1 Carlito syrichta | reverse complement strand
CTTGTGGATGGGCTGGGCATGCTCAAGGTTTGTAATTCATTCTGCAGGTTTTCTACCCCAAGTACACAGGGCCCCTCCTTTCACCAAACAGAGACTTACGCAGATGAAGACAGTGAAGTACCAGTAGAGCATTTTCTAGCACCTCTCCTGTGCTGGGTTCTCTTGCCTTGTTCTCAGAGATGGAATTCTGAGACTCACCTCAGCACGAGAAATGGGACCTCCAAATGCCACCTGAGCTATGCCTCCTGTGGACTTCTAGCTGTGGCACCCTGTGATATGACATCTCAGGTCACTCACAGTCTCTGAAATGCTCATTTATGTTCATCAGTACCAGATACATACAAGCTAGAAAATTTTATGGGCAGATTTTGTACAGTACAACTCATTTACCTTTGGCTAAACAAGTTTGACAAGCTGTCTTCCAACTGCATTTTCCAGAACTTCTTTGAGGGCTTTGAAGCTTATAAATCGTTCCTGTATCCTTAATGTGTCCCTTTCAACTTGTGTCTGATCAACACCTGGATTTAAGACTTGAGTTCTTCAGAAAATAAATAAATGAGAAATTGATGCTATAATTCAGGATTTCAGATCA
>NW_007277667.1:0-759 GCF_000164805.1 Carlito syrichta | reverse complement strand
GTTTTGTGTCTTGACATAAGACAGTCTGAGTGAGGCCTTCTGGGCTCTGGTCGATCCCACACAAGGGTCTTTTGGCACCCTGAGCTCCAGGGGCTGGAAGTCCCTTCCTTTCTGCCACTTAGTGAAGATGGTACATGATTTTACTGCCTACCTCTTAAATCAGCATCTCCTCTAAGTTTTTCAAAGATTCTGGTCATTTTATTTAATAATTTTTAATTTTTCTTAGATATTTTATTTTATTTTTATTTATTTATTTAAGAGAAATGAGGTCTTGCCAAGTTGCCTAAGCTGGTCTTGAACCTGTGGGCTCAGGCAATCTTCTCACCTCTGCCTCCCAGAGTGCTGGGATTATAGGCATGAACACAGCGCCCATCCTTATTTAACTCTTTACTTGCCTGCCATAATCTTACAGCATTGAACTGTCTCTCCTCTTTCTTTTCCAAGCTAAAAGTCCGCAGGTTTTTATCTTTGCATATCATCCTAGAATCCAGTGTTCAGCCTGGTGTGCACAAAAGACACCATTTGATGTGTCATCTTAGTTCAGCCATGATTCGATGTCATCTGACTCACGATGGATCACATCAAAGTGAGTGAAACTGTCAGATTCTAATGTAGCTTAATTAAAGCTCCCTTTCATTAAGGGCATGAGAGGGAAGGGAGCCCTTTAAAAGTGATTTTAATTGCTGTTGCCAACTGCAGACTTTTTATGTTTTCACAGTTAATTACACCCTGGGTTTCTAGCACTACTTTCATCCAGGA
>NW_007277666.1:0-765 GCF_000164805.1 Carlito syrichta | reverse complement strand
AGCCTTGATATTTTCCAGATGGCAATTTTTCTCATTTAATTTATAGATTAATCCAATTCCAATTAAAATTCCAGGCAATTTTTTGTGGATAAAACAGATTCTAAAGATTCTCTAGAAAGACAAAACATCCAGAGTGCCCAACACAGTATTAAAGGAAAAGAACAAAGTTGGAAGACTAACACTCTCAATTTCAAAACATACTATATGGCTACAGTAATCAAGACAGTGTGGTATTGGCAAAATAATAAATAAATGTATCATTGGAGCAGAATAGAGAGTCCAGAAATAGACCCCATGAATATAGTCAACTAATTTTGACAAAGTAGAAAAGATAATACAGCACAAATAGTGCTGCATGTGAATACATTTTCAGATGTCACACCAAAGCCATGGTCTATCAAAAGAAGAAGAAAATTAATATGATTCATTTCATTATACTTAAATTTTTCTTTCTGTGAAAGACACTGTCAAGAGAATGAAAACACAAGCCACAGATTTGGAGAAAATATTTATAAAAGACATCTTGATAAAAAAAAATCTTACCCAAAAACCACAAATAATGATTCAAGCTCAACAACATAAAAATAAGAAAACTGATTAAAAAATGGGCCAAAGACCTTAACAGTCATCTCATGAAACAAAATAGAAAAATGACAAATAAGCTTATGACAAGTTCTTTAATGTCATATTTTATCAGGGAAATGAAAGTTAAAACAACTAGATATGACTCCACCTTAATATAATGACCAAAATAGAGAACACTGA
>NW_007277665.1:0-723 GCF_000164805.1 Carlito syrichta | reverse complement strand
ACCACCGCAGCCTGGACCTGCTGAGCTCCGGCGCTCCTCCGCCTCAGCTTCCGAGTAGCTGGAACGACAGGCTCGCGCTACCACGCCCGGCTAAGTTTGGGTTTATTGTGGAGATGAGATCTTGCCAAGTTGCCCAGGTGGTTCTCGAACCCACGGGCTCAGGCAATCCACTCACCTCGGCCTCCCAAGCGCGAGATTATAGGCTGAGCCACGGAGCCCGGCTCCTATCTCTTTTCTTTTAGTTAACATCCATATTTTGAGCCAACGTTATTTACATTTATTCCTATATCAAATTACAAACACTGAAATTTTAAATTTTACTGTGGCTGACTGACTTCAAAAGAAAATCCATGAGCATAGAAATATATCAAACATGAAATGCAGTTATTTTTAGGCAGAGTTATTATTCAAGATGCATAAAAACCACATAAAAGCAAAATTTTTGACACACACATATGTATATTTTTCATGGCTCTATTATTTCTTACACTAGAAAGGGGACATCGGATACCCTATTATATTTATTCTAAGTTCACATTAACATATTATAAACAGTTTGACAGGTTTTCACTTCCATATCAAGTGTGAGCTTTTTTTTTTGAGTTGGAGTCTCACTCTGTCGCCCTCCGGCGATCCTTCACCTCAGCCTTCCGAGTAGCCGGAATTACAGGCTCGTGCTACCACGCCCGGCTGATTTTTTTGATTTTTATTGTAGAGATGAGG
>NW_007277664.1:0-706 GCF_000164805.1 Carlito syrichta | reverse complement strand
AGGGTGAGAGAGAGTGAAAGAGGAAGAGTAAGAGAGAGAGAGAGAGAGAGAAGCTGCCAGCAGGGATTATGAGCCTCCCATAGGGAACAGGCAGACTAAACGGGGCATCCCCCGAAGAGTCAGTTGTTCGAGAAGTGTGACTATGGCAAAGTCTGTCATCACAGAGCTTTGGCATAGCCTGGGTTCTCCTGGAGAACCGAGGGGGTCAAAGCACCCAGCGCTGGGATTTTCAGAAACAGACAGAGAGCACTTGACCGAGGCAGTGGGTAGGGAGTGTAGTCGCAATTCCTGCCGGTCGAACAGGGCTGAATATGGGGCAACAGACATGAAACCTCCGAGGTTTATTGTTGCCTGACAGATATAAACTGCTGTGGGTTAGCAGCCATGGGGCCCCGGGCCCACTGCAAACTGCAGTCATGGGAGTTTTTAAAGTTTGAGAAAGATAAAGGAGAAGAGGAAGCCTTTAGGGTCTCCGGTGATCGTAAAAGGTCATAAAAGCCGAGGTGGGTGTGTCCCCCCTTGCCCAGGTGCGGGGGGGGGGGGTTAAAGTCTTTCCTTCCAGAGTTCTCTGGAAAGTTTTTACTCTGTTGTTTGGGGGAGGGGAACTTACTTATCCAACGGTCACTGATGGATGCATTTTACGCATTTAAAACAGTGGGACGGTCCAGGAGGGATGGAGTGGCTACAGGTGCTGGGTCAGGGCTCG
>NW_007277663.1:0-771 GCF_000164805.1 Carlito syrichta | reverse complement strand
AACATTTCCTGAATAAAAAACAAATGATTGGAAATTGAGTAATCAATTTTCTTGTATATATATTACAAGTTCAGCATATCAAGATTTTTTAAAGATCATTTTCTTCTTAGTAACAATTTTTTTTTCAACTGAGCAATTTCACTGAGCAATTCACGAGATGCAAAGTAAAATAAAGCCATATATCATTATGAATAATTATATACAGTCAGGTATTACTTAGTAATGCTAATAAAGTCGGACTTGGTGACTCAGCCTATAATCCTGCACCTTGGGAGTCTGAGGTGAGTGGATTGCCTGAGCCCACAGGTTCAAGACCCGCCTGGGCAACTTGGCAAGACCTCATCTCTACAATAAACCAAAAATTAGCTGGGTGTGGTAGTGCACGCCTGTAGTTCCAGTTACTTGGAAGGCTGAGGTGGAAGGATCGCCGGAGTCCAGCAAGTCGAGGTTGTGGTGGCCAGAAGTGGCCACTGCACTCCAGTCTGGGCGACAGAGTGAGACTCTAACTCAAAAAAAGAAAAAAAAGATAATGCTAATAAAAGCCAGTGAATTTTGACCTTATCACGCTTATTCTAATCCTGCATTTCCTTTACTTTTCAAGTCTCTTATTATATCTATTTAAAGTCAATTTATGCGATGAAGGTAAACATTAACTGCACTCCAGAAACATGTAGAAGTATTTTAATATTATCTGAAACTAATTTATCTATACTTGTGATTATTTTTTCATTATGAATGGAATACTATTGTCATTTTGTTTCTTGAAATCTA
>NW_007277662.1:0-324 GCF_000164805.1 Carlito syrichta | reverse complement strand
AGTTAGCTAAATCAGCTAGCTAACTAGCTAGCTAGCTAAGTTAGCTATCTAAAACAGCTAGCTCACTATTTAGCTAAGTATTTAAGTCAACTACTTATGTCTGCTACCCAACTATTTAACGAACTGTTTGATTCAGGTAGTTAAATCAGCTAGCTAACTACTTAAGTCAGTCAGTTAAGTCAGCAGCTAAGTAGTTAAGTGAGATAGCAAAGTCAGCTAGTTAAGTCAGCTTTCTAATTTAGTTAGCTGGTTAAGAAAGCTAGCTAGGTGATTAGCTAACGGGTTAAGTCAGCAGGTTGAGTCAGTTAGTTAGCTAGTTACCTA
>NW_007277661.1:0-682 GCF_000164805.1 Carlito syrichta | reverse complement strand
TGAACATTTCTCATGTGTCTGTTGGCTGCTCACATGTCTTCCTTTGTGAAGTGTCTGTTCATGTCTTTCGCCCATTTTATAATGGGGTTGTTTATTTTTTTCTTTTCAGCACGTTTGAGTTCCTTATATATCAAAGATGTTAAGCCTTTGTCTGACCTGGTGTTGGCAAATACCTTTTCCCAGTCTGTAGGCTGTCTCCTTGCTCTCTTGATGGTTTCTTTGGCTTTGCAGAATCTTGTCATTTTAATAAGGTCCCACTTGTCTATCTTCTCTCTTATGACTTGTTGGTTTTGGGTTTTGTTCAGGAATTGAATGCCAGTTCCGATTTCCATGAAGGTATTTCCTTTATTTTCTAAGATTCTTATGGTTTGAGGTTTTACATTTTGGTCTCTGATCCATTTGGAGTTAACCTTTGTGCATGGGCATACATAGGGGTCCTGTTTCAATCTTCTGCCTGTGGTCAGCTAGATTTCCCAGCACGATTTACTGAATAGGTTCTCCTCTCCCCAGTGTAGGTGGTGGAGGCCTTGTTGAAGATGAGTTGGTTGAGAAATTGAGGTTTTGCTTCTAGAATCTCAATTCTATTCCATTGATATATATGCCTGTTCCTATACCAATAACAAGCTGTTTTGATGATTGTACCTTTATAGCAAAGTTGGAAGTCTGGTAATGTGATACCATG
>NW_007277660.1:0-801 GCF_000164805.1 Carlito syrichta | reverse complement strand
TGAGGTTTAAATATGTTGTATTAGTTTGCTTGGGCTGCTTTACAAATACCACATACCTGGTGGTTTAAACCAGAAGTCTCAGCCCCCAGATCACAGATCAGTGTAGGTCCATGGCCTGTTAGGAACTGGGCTGCACAGCAGAAGTGAGTGGTGGGCAAGGGAGCAAAGCTTCCTCTGTATTCACAGTCACTCTCCATCACTCACATTACTGCCCAATCTCTGCCTTCTGTCAGATCAGCGGCATTAGATTCTCATAGGAGGGTGAACCCTATTGTGAACTGCACATACAAGGGATCTAGGGTGCAGTTTCTTAAAAGAATCTAATGCCTGATGATCTGAGGTGGATCTGAGGCAGTGCTGCTAGTGCTGGGAAAGACTAGAAGACGTCTGCAGGATTCATTTCTTCTAAGGCCTCTCTGCTTGGCTTGTAGATGACCATTTTCCTCTGGTGTCTTCATTTGGTCTTTATTTTCTCTGTGTCCTACTCTTCTTACAAGGACATTTGTCTAGGCCTGACCCTAATGACCTCATTTAACCTAATTGCTACCACTTTAAAGACCCTGTTTACAAATACAGTCACATCTGAGGTTCTGGAGATTAGGACTTCAAAATGTGAATTTTGGGGAGTGTGTGGGGCCACAGTTCAGCCTGTAACATAGTGGCTTTAAATGCATTTATGTTATCTTGTAACTACCACCCTCATCTATCTCCAGAACATTTTCATCTTGTGAACTGAGACTCTGCCAGTTAAAAAGTTACTCCTTTATTGTACCCTTCTCCCAGTCCCTGGCCACCACCATT
>NW_007277659.1:0-942 GCF_000164805.1 Carlito syrichta | reverse complement strand
TATTTTTTTTTTTTTTTAATTTTCAATTAGCTGAAAAATCAACAAAGTCCTAATTAAGAAAAAAATAGTTTGATTTCCTCTGTTCTCTGCTATAACCTAGAGTTTCCTTTTAATTTGATTAAATGCATAAAATATCCCTCGTTGTCACATTATGTTATTATAAGAGTTTTTGTTTTGCTTTTTTTTCTTCTTTTTTTTTTTTTTTTCATTAATCAGTATTTTTTATTATGGTTTTGTGGGGTACAGTTAAGGGTTAGGTGTACAATGACGTTTCATTCAGGCACCCTGTAGATAAGAAGTGTTTTCCCATCCCCCCAACAGATATTTGCTACTGTTAATCCCATCCCCCTCCCCCCCATAGTTTCCCAGTACCATCCGTCATTTTCTTATAGTATTGCATTGGATGTTCAAGGTCCATTATATGAGTGAGAACATGTGATATTCGGATTTTTGTTTTTGTGAGAGGTCACTCAGTATTATAGACTCTAGTTCCATCCAGGTTGCAGCGAAATTCATGATTTTGTTCTTTTTTATGGCTGCGTAGTATTCCATTGTGTATATGTACCACATTTTTTTAATCCAGTCCTCTTTTGATGGGCAGCATGGTTGTTTCCAGGTTCTTGCTATTGTGAACAATGCTGCGATAAACATACGTGTGCAGGTATCTTTTTTATAGAGTGATTTGTGTTCTTCAGGGTATATTCCCAGTAGGGGGATTGCAGGGTCATATGGAAGGTCAATTTTTAGAGCTTTTAGGAATCGCCACACTGCTTTCCACAGAGGTTGCACTAGTTTACACTCCCACCAACAGTGTAGAAGTGTTCCCTTTTCACCACACCCTCTCCAGCAGCTGTTATTTTTTGAGTTGTTGATAATTGCCATTCTGACTGGAGTTAGGTGGTATCTCAGTGTGGTTTTGATTTGCATCTCCCTGATGATTAG
>NW_007277658.1:0-1086 GCF_000164805.1 Carlito syrichta | reverse complement strand
TCTAACTAGTTAAGTCAGCTAGTTGAGTCAGCTGGCTAGCCAGTTGGCTAGCAGTTTAAGTCAACTAGTTAAGTCAGTTGGTGACCCAGCTGGCTAGCTAGGTAGCAAGCAAGTTTAGTCAGCTGGCTAGCCAGTTGGATAGAAGTTTAAGTCACTTAGTTAGTTCAGCTGACTTTCCATCTAGCTAGCTATGTAGCTAGTTAGTTAAGTCAACTCTTAGCCAGCTGGCTGGCTGGTTAAGTCAGCTATTTAATTCAGCTGGCCAGCCAGCTCTCTAGCTACTTAATTCAGCTAGTTAAGTCAGCTGGCTAGTCAGCTGGCTAGCTGGATAAGTAAGCTAGTTAAACCAACTGGCCAGCCAGTTGGCTAGCTAGGTAGCTAACTAGTTAAGTCAGCTAGTTAAGTCATCTGGCTAGCTAGGCAGCTAGGTAGTTAATTCATTTAGTTGTCAGCTGTCTAGCCATCTGCAAAGCAGGGTAACTAGCTAGTTGAATCAGATGGCTAGCCAGTTGTCTACCTGCTTGAGTCAAGCAGTTAAGTCAGCTCGCTGGCCAGCAGGTTAGGTAGGTAGTTAGGTAGTTAACTCAGCTGGCAAGCCAGTGGGCTATGTAGGTAGGTAGCTAGTTAAGTGAGCTGGCTAGCCATGAGGCTATCTTGTTATGTCACCTAGTAAGTCACCAGGCTATCCAGCTGTCTAGATAGGTAGTTAGCTAGTAACGTCTGCTTGCCAACAAGCTGGCTACTTTGTTAATTGAGTAGTTAAGTCAGCTGGCTTGGCTGCTGGCTAGCTAGGTAGCTAAGCAATTAAGTCAGCTGGCTAGCCAGGTGGCAAGCAAGTTATTCAGCTAGTTTAGTCAGCTGGCTAACCAGCTGGTGAGCTAGTTAAGTCACCTCGTTAAGTCAGTTGTCTAGCCAGCTGGCTAGCTATTAAAATGCTAGTTATGTCAGATGGGTAGCCAGCTGGCTTGCTAGTTATTTCAGCTGGTTAAGTTTGCTGGCCAGCTAGGTAGCTAGCTAGTTAATTCAGCTAGATTTGTCAGATAGCTAGTTGGTTAAGTCAGCTAGTTACATCAGCTAGCTATATGA
>NW_007277657.1:0-793 GCF_000164805.1 Carlito syrichta | reverse complement strand
TCAGCCTCCCAAAGTTCTGGGATTACAGGCTGAACCACTGTACCTGGCCATCTCCTGTAGGTTTTAATAAACTGATGTCTTTCTGCTAGGACTCAGAGTGACTTCTTTGGAACAGATAAACATTATGCAGAAGCCCTCTCAGATTTGGGGTTACTGTGTTACAACAGGGATATGTTACTTGCACTTCCTCACTTTCAGTTTTCGTATTTTTAGGGGTCAATAATACTTTCCTAAGAAGGGCTTTTGTTATAATAAAATAAGTTAACATACTTCAAGCATCTCGCAATTTCCTGGCTTGATGATCAAAGTGGTCAATAAATGTCTGTTTCTTTTTTCCTTTCTGTCATTACTTACACATTTCACGAGTTGTGTTTGTTTGTGTTTTTTTGCTTCCATGAATAACCTTATGCTATGCTCCATCCAGTTTCTTTTTGCACTTCAAATGTGATCATCCTTTATTCAAGTTATTTAAATCTCTAAGCCTTGCTCTTTTCAGGGCAGGCACATATAGCAACTCAACTGGGGCATTAGCTAGTCTAGGAGTTATATCTTCCAGTATAACCCCTTAATCAATCAGAGAGAGAGAGAGAGAGAGAGAGAGAGAGACTGTGTGTGTTTCATCTACCATGCATTCTACCAAAATTTATTTGGGTTCCTCCATTAACCTGAAACTGTGCTGGGTTCTAGTAATAAAGAAATGAGTCAAGCGTGGTCTCTGCCCTGGCAGAGCTCATGTATTCCAGTGTGGAGACAGACACATAAATGTGTGCTTAAAAGCAATTCAGTGGGTGTG
>NW_007277656.1:0-501 GCF_000164805.1 Carlito syrichta | reverse complement strand
CAGCCGGCTTAACTAGCCAGCCACCCTGAAGTTCAACCGGCTAGACAGCCTACTTAACTAGCTGGCCACCTACATGACCAGCCTGCTAAACAGCTGTCTTAACTTGCCTGCCAAATAGCTAGCCAGCCGGTGAAGCAACTGACTTAACTAACTGACTTAACAAGATAGCCAACCATCTAGCCAGCCTGCTTAAATAGCTAGCCACCTAGCTTGCCACCTGACTTAATTTGCTAGCTACCTACCTAGTCAGGGGAATAGCCAGCTGAATTAACCAGCTTATGTAGCCAGCTACACAGCAGGCTACTCAGCTGAATTAACTAGCTAGCGACCTCGCTAGCCAGATGGGTAGCCACTTGAATTAACTAGCTGACTTAACCAAATAGCCAGCTGGCTAGCCAGCTGACTCAACAAGGTGACTCATCTCGTTAGCCAGCAGGAGAGCCAGCTGATTTAACTAGCTGAAATCACTAGCTAGCCAGGTGGCTAGCCAGCTGATTTAAC
>NW_007277655.1:0-1008 GCF_000164805.1 Carlito syrichta | reverse complement strand
GAAAACCGAATCTCTAGTGTGTTGTAGCTCACAGCTAGTTGTCTGTGGCTCTGACACACCTTGTTGCATTTAGGATCTAACATGAAATGTAAAGTCAAGACACAGCCCTATGGCCCAGTTGTGTGGTGGTCTCCACATTTTCAGAGGTGCTGTGTTCATTCCCCAGCCTTTCCACAGCATGTCTGAACCTCGAGCTGCTTTCTGGAGATCCTGGCAGGGAAAGCGAATGGTCCTTCTCTAGCGGGGATGGGAGTCCTCTTCAATTGAGCACTCAGCTTCAGGAGAGACACACATGGAGGGGTGAGGGAGGAAGGGGACACTCGACTAACCAGTCGGATCAGCCAAATCAACCCTGGCGATCAATGGGGTGGCAGATGTCACAGTCAGATCACCCTCACAGCCAGCAGTGTGCCTGGGTCCACCTGGTGAGCTCTGGTCCCCAGGCTGTGAATGCAGGGGAGGGGTGGACCCCTTATAGTCCAGGCTTCCCCCTTTAAGTGAGTGTTCTGGGAACCCATTGGCATCTGTGGACTAACCAGCATTGTTTGGAGAGGCTGCGTTTCGCTTCAATGACTTTTTTGGTGAGATTCTTTCAATGCATTTGCCTATTTCACGATGGGTGATGGACAAGTGCATCTGCCCACACCGCACTGTGTTCAGCAGTTTTTTTGTTTTTTTTTTAGTTGGAGCCTCACTTTGTCACCCAGACTGGAGTGCAGTGGCCACTCTCTGCCACCACAGCTTTGACCTGCTGGGCTCCGGCGATCCTTCTGCCTCAGCCTTCCAAGTAGCTGGAACTACAGGTGTGCGCTACCACGCCCGGCTAGTTTTTTAATTTATTGTAAAGCTGAGGTCTCGTCAAGTTGCCCAGGTGGGTCTCGAACCCGCCAGGTCAGGCAATCCACTCACCTTGGCCTCCCAAAGTGCTGGGATTACAGGCTGAGCCACTGAGCCTGACCTGTTCAGCAGTCTTTGACCAAAAACAGCCACAGAGACCTAAGGGGGCAA
>NW_007277654.1:0-726 GCF_000164805.1 Carlito syrichta | reverse complement strand
CAAGTTGCCCGGGTGGGTCTAGAACCCGCGGGATCAGGCAATCCACTCACCTCAGCCTCCCAAGGTGTGGGATTACAGGCTGAGCCACCGAGCCCGGCTTGGAGTGTGTTTTTAAACTCAATACAAAATGCTTCCAGGGCTTTGTTTTTCTGGTGGTGGTGGAGGTAGCCCCCCAGGAAAATGGGTCAGGTGGAACTTTGTTAGCCAGTCACTCTGCTCTGTAGAGAGTGTTGGAGTTCTGCTGTCCTAGAGTCAGAAGAGGAAGGCTGAGTGTTCCTATGCTGGGGAATGGGGCAGTTCCCAGCCTCTCCTTCTAGCTTTCCCCTTACTCCCTGCCCAAAGAAAGCTTTCATTGTGGGTTAGACCTAGGGGAAGGTGTCATTGAGTCAGATACAGGGCAGCTGCATTGACCACATGGAGGGACAGTGGCAGAGCAACTTGCTGGCTGTGGATACTGAGGTTGACTGTCTGTCACCCAGGTTTTCCCATGCATGTTAGATAGAGATGACAGGACTCATTGTGTGCTTGAGTAAGCAGTGGCTGCTGTCGGCCACCACAGGCTCGACCTGCTGGGCTCCAGCGAGCCTTCCATCTCAGCCTTCCAAGTAGCTGGAATTACAGGTGCACACTACCACGCCCGGCTAATTTTTGATTTATTGTAGAGATGAGGTCTTGCCAACTTGCCCAGGTGGGTCTCAAACCCGCGGGCTCAGGCAATCCACTTAC
>NW_007277653.1:0-849 GCF_000164805.1 Carlito syrichta | reverse complement strand
ATGAGTCAGATACAGGGCAGCTGCATTGACACATGAGGGACAGTGCAGAGCAACTGCTGCTGTGATACTGAGTTGACTGTCTGTCACCAGGCTTTCCCACGCATGTTAGATAGAGATGACAGGACTCATTGTGTGCTTGAGTAAGCAGTGGCTGCTGTCGGCCACCACAGGCTCGACTGCTGGGCTCCAGCGAGCCTTCCATCTCAGCCTTCCAAGTAGCTGGAATTACAGGTGCACACTACCACGCCCGGCTAATTTTTGATTTATTGTAGAGATGAGGTCTTGCCAACTTGCCCAGGTGGGTCTCAAACCCGCGGGCTCAGGCAATCCACTTACCTCAGCCTCCCAGCTTATTTTGTGCTTCTAAATGGACCAGAACAGATCTTTTGCTGTCATTTTCACAGAAGGAACAAGAAGGGCAGCGAATCAGAAAGCCAATTTACTTTCAGTAACTTCTGATTTTTCTTTTTCTCTCTAGATTTGTTTTCAGTGAAGTAGAAGTTTGCAGATTCCTTAAATGAATTTAAATTTCAGTGCATAGGAGATGCAGAAATAGATGATGAGATGTGTATAGGTAAGTAAACACAACGTTGTTTGTCATAGCATTCAACATCCTAGCAAAGCCTTTTTCATGGGATGGGATCTCTCTAAAGTTAGTAAAGATGGAAGCCCAGAGTGGTAGTGAAGAGACAGTGTTATGTGAGGATGGGGTTGCTCTGGTCTCCCAGAGCTCTGGTGTTGCCTTCCTTACCCTCCGGCACACAGGAGAAAGCTTGAAGTTGTGTAGTAGAGCTCTCCTCTCCACCTGCCTTTAGTGCTGTTCTTCTGGCTGTATTTGCGATATCCTTC
>NW_007277652.1:0-805 GCF_000164805.1 Carlito syrichta | reverse complement strand
CCAATTTACTTTCAGTAACTTCTGATTTTCTTTTCTCTCTAGATTGTTTCAGTGAAGTAGAAGTTTGCAGATTCCTTAAATGAATTTAAATTTCAGTGCATAGGAGATGCAGAAATAGATGATGAGATGTGTATAGGTAAGTAAACACAACGTTGTTTGTCATAGCATTCAACATCCTAGCAAAGCCTTTTTCATGGGATGGGATCTCTCTAAAGTTAGTAAAGATGGAAGCCCAGAGTGGTAGTGAAGAGACAGTGTTATGTGAGGATGGGGTTGCTCTGGTCTCCCAGAGCTCTGGTGTTGCCTTCCTTACCCTCCGGCACACAGGAGAAAGCTTGAAGTTGTGTAGTAGAGCTCTCCTCTCCACCTGCCTTTAGTGCTGTTCTTCTGGCTGTATTTGCGATATCCTTCCTGCCAACCCCAATCCTAACAGCTTCGAACTAAAGTAGAACGCAGGTAGCTGAGGAGAGGATTAGATCAGAGGTTGCAAACTGGAAGCTCGTAGCCTGAGATCAGAATACAACCCCGTTTTGTTTGGCTCTCATTTTAAAAATTGAATTGCCATATAAATAAATTTATCTAAAGTTCCAGTTTTCCAGGTTGTTTTGAAGTTCAAGACTCTATTCTGTTACCCCACGTTCTGGCCTGGCAACAGCTGACTGAGCTTTGTTGCTGTCACTACCTTGAGAGATAATGAGGAGCTCACTGTCAGGTCCACCGTGGCCCTGCCTTTCCATTTTGTTTCCTTAGCAAGAGGCTGAGATGGGTCACTCTTCATACCTGCTTCCATCTGTAAGTAGCCCTG
>NW_007277651.1:0-776 GCF_000164805.1 Carlito syrichta | reverse complement strand
TCCAAAGCAATTCTAAAAGGAGGGACCTCAAAAAAGGCATTTATTTATAAAATGTTTGTATTTGTCTTTACATGTTTAGACTTCAGTCACCACCAATATACTCTCTGTGTGATGCAATATATCTATTGAGACACTTTTTTCATTGCTCAAAACAGTTTTTGAGCTCATCCATTTTGGTGCCTTCTAGTGCCTCTGACATTTTTTATTTCACCTCTTCTACATTGGCAAAATGTTTCACTTAGAGGACTTTTTTCATCTGGGGAAACAAAGAAAAATTTGGTTACAATGAGATCAGGTGAATAGGGAAGGTGGGGCATTAGGTTCCTGCTTCTTTTGGTAAAAAACTGCTGAACATTCAATGGTGTGGACAGACACACTTGTAAATCACCTATCATGAAATGGGCAAATGTGTTGAAAGAATCATAACAAAAATTCACTGAAGCTGAACGCAATCTCTCAGTACACTAGCTGACAAACTGATGCTGTTGGGTTCCTAAGCCACTTACCTAGTGGGGGGCATTTGTACTACAAGGAACCCACTCTCCAAAAGACAGTTTTGCTTTTTTGGAGTCTTTCTCCTGTTTCCAAGTAAGATTACATTTTGAGATATTGAAGATTAGGCCTTCTACAGATGAATTTTAGAGGAACACAGTTCAACACAAAACATTACCTGCTTAGTAATTCTTTATTTTTATATTTATTTATTTATTTTGCCTTGTTTTTTTTTTTTTTTTGAGCTGGAGTCTCACTCTGTCGCCCAGACTGGAGTGCACTGG
>NW_007277650.1:0-641 GCF_000164805.1 Carlito syrichta | reverse complement strand
GAAAAAGCTTTGATAAAATCCAGCACCCTTTTGATAAAAAACCTTGACATCTAGGCATACGGGGGAACATACCTCAAAATAGTAAAAGCCATCTATGAGAAACCCACAGCCAGCATACTCCTAAATGGGACAAAAATTGGAAACCAATTACCCTGAAAACTGGAACTAGACAAGGATGCCCACTCTCTCCCCTCCTGTTCAAACATAGTATTGGAAGTCCTGGCTAGAGCAATCAGAGAAGAGGAGGCAATCAGAGGTATTCAAATAGGAAAAGAGGCAGTCAAGTTATCTCTCTATGCAGATGATATGATGGTGTACCTCGAAAACCCAAGAGAATCTGTCAAAGGCCTCCTTACATTGATAAAGGCCTTTGGCAAAGTCTCAGGATACAAAATAAATGTACAAAAGACAATCGCATTTCTCTACACCAATAATAAACAAACAGAAACCCAAATAAAAAACACAATTCCATTCACAATAGCCACAAAAAAAATGAAATACCTTGGCATCTTCCTAACCAGAGACGTGAAAGACCTTTATAAAGAAAATTACAAAACACTGCTCAAAGAAATCAAAGCTGACACGAACAAGTGGAAAAATATCCCATGCTCATGGATCGGAAGAATCAACATTGTGAAGAT
>NW_007277649.1:0-1016 GCF_000164805.1 Carlito syrichta | reverse complement strand
TATGCTGGCCATTTTCAGGAATATCTACCATTTAGAACTGCTCACGAGGTATTTTAATTTGTTTCTTTTTCTTTTTTTTTTGAGTTGGAGACTCTGTCACTGAGAGGAGTGCAGTGGCCACTCCCGGCCACCACAGCCTTGGCCTGCTGGGCTCCGGTGATCCTTCCGCCCCAGCCTTCCAAGTAGCTGAAATTACAGGTGCGTGCTATTACACCCGGCTAATTTTATAATTTATTGTAGAGATGAGGTCTCGCCAAGTTACCCAGGTGGGTCTCGAACCCGCGGGCTCGGGCAATCCACTCACCCCAGCCTCCCAAAGCACTGGGATTACAGGCTGAGTCACGGAACCAGGCTCTTTTTCTTTTATTTAAACAATATTTAAGCAAGGACTCTGGAGTCAAGCTCCCTGTTCAGATCCTGATTTCTTCACTTATTAGTTATTAGACACCCTGGACATTGTTTCTTTCAACTTCCTGAGTCTCAGTTGTCTTAAAACTGGAGCTAGGACAGGTGTGGTGTCTCATGCCTATAATCCCAGCATTTTGGGAGACTGACCTGAGTGTATTGTCTGTGCCCAAGGGTTTGAGACAATCCTAAGCAACTTGGCAAGACCTCATCTCTACAATAAATCAAAAAATTAGCCAGGTGTGGGGCACATGCCTATAATTCCAGTTACTTGGAAGGCTGCAGCAGAAGGATCACCTGAGCTCTGCCCATAGCCACCACACTCCAACCTGGGTGACAGAGTGAGGCTCCAACTCAAAAAAAAAAAAAAAAAAACCTGGAAATAAGATTATTGCATAAGATTTTTGAAAAACAAAAGGATAAACTATGAGTAGTGCTTTGTTCTGTTTCTGCTGAGAGTAAGTGTTTAATAAAGGCTTTATTTTAGGGCCAGGTTTTACATCTAATATCAGGATACATCCTTTTAACTGCTTCTAAACATCGGAAGTGGTTCCTGCATTGCATGATTGTGTCATTTGGGAAAAAGGGGCTATAGGATGGCAAGATGATGC
>NW_007277648.1:0-629 GCF_000164805.1 Carlito syrichta | reverse complement strand
TTATTATTTATTAGACACCCTGGACATTGTTTCTTTCAACTTCATGAGTCTCAGTTGTCTTAAAACTGGAGCTAGGACAGGGTGTGGTGTCTCATGCCTATAATCCCAGCATTTTGGGAGACTGACCTGAGTGTATTGTCTGTGCCCAAGGGTTTGAGACAATCTTAAGCAACTTGGCAAGACCTCATCTCTACAATAAATCAAAAAATTAGCCAGGTGTGGGGCACACGCCTATAATTCCAGTTACTTGGAAGGCTGCAGCAGAAGGATCACCTGAGCTCTGCCCATAGCCACCACACTCCAACCTGGGTGACAGAGTGAGACTCCAACTCAAAAAAAAAAAAAAAAAAACCTGGAAATAAGATTATTGCATAAGATTTTGTGAAAAACAAAAGGATAAACTATGAGTAGTGCTTTGTTCTGTTTCTGCTGAGAGTAAGTGTTTAATAAAGGCTTTATTTTAGGGCCAGGTTTTACATCTAATATCAGGATACATCCTTTTAACTGCTTCTAAGCATCGGAAGTGGTTCCTGCATTGCGTGATTTTGTCATTTGGGAAAAAGGGGCTATAGGATGGCAAGATGATGCATAGAGACTGGAAAGTGGGAAAATATGCTCACTGAGAGGGA
>NW_007277647.1:0-321 GCF_000164805.1 Carlito syrichta | reverse complement strand
CCTACCTGACCAGCCTGCTAACCAGCCAACTTAATTTGCCAGGAACCTAGCTAGCTGTTGAATAACAAGCTGACTTAACAAGCTGGCATAACTATATAGACATCCAGCTAGCCTATTGGATTAATTAACTAGCCACCTAGTTAGCCAGCCAGCTAGTCAGGTCACTGAATTAAATAGCTAGCCAGCCTGCTAGCCACTGACTTGATTACATAGCTACCTTTATAGCCAAGTGGCTAGCAAGATGACTTAACAAGCTATTCAGCTGGCTAGGCAGCTGATGGAACTAGTGAGCTACCTAGCAAGCCAGTTGATAAGCCAGTT
>NW_007277646.1:0-687 GCF_000164805.1 Carlito syrichta | reverse complement strand
TCAGAGGTTGCACTAGTTTACACTCCCACCAACAGTGTAGAAGTGTTCCCTTTTCACCACACCCTCTCCAGCAGCTGTTATTTTTTGAGTTGTTGATAATTTCCATTCTGACTGGAGTTAGGTGGTATCTCAGTGTGGTTTTGATTTGCATCTCCCTGATGATTAGTGAGGTTGAGCATTTCTTCATGTGTTTGTTGGCTGCTCGAATGTCTTCTTTTGTGAAGTGTCTGTTCATGTCTTTTGCCCATTTTATAATGGGGTTGTTTGTTTTCTTCTTTTCAGTACGCTTCAGTTCCTTGTAGATCCAGGATGTTAAGCCTTTGTCAGACCTAGAGTTGGCAAATACTTTTTCCCAGTCTGTGGGCTGTCTCCCTGCTCTCTTGATGGTTTCTTTGGCTTTGCAGAAGCTTGTCAGTTTAATAAGGTCCCATTTGTCTATCTTCTCTCTTAAGTCCTGTGGGTTTCGGGTTTTGTACAGAAATTGGATGCCAGTTCCGATTTCCATGAGAGTATTTCCTTCCTTTTCTAATGTTCTTATGGTTTGAGGTTTTACATTTAGGTCTCTGATCCATTTGGAAGTTAACCTTTGTGCATGGGGATAGATAGGGGTCCTTGTTTCAATCTTCTGCATGTGGTCAGCCATTTTTCCCAGCACCATTTACTGAATAGGTTCTCTTCTCCCCATTG
>NW_007277645.1:0-946 GCF_000164805.1 Carlito syrichta | reverse complement strand
TTATATAAATG
Organism: Carlito syrichta; assembly: GCF_000164805.1. Lineage (NCBI taxonomy): Eukaryota > Metazoa > Chordata > Mammalia > Primates > Tarsiidae > Carlito > Carlito syrichta. The sequence continues at coordinate 935 of NW_007277645.1, read as the reverse complement.
TCACATTATTTTCTGGTTTATCTAGCAGGCCTCTTACAAGTTATTTGTTTATTTCTTTAATAGAAATTTTAAAAAATAAATGAGTTGACTTTATCTTCCATTAGTATAATTGTTGATTAATACTAAAGCTACATAGAAAGTTACAATTTTTATATTTATAGAATTACAGGGACAACATCTAGATAATACACCATAGTAACCCGGCATTTATGAAATATTAGTTTTCTATAAACATCAACTCAGAGAGGAAGATCTATATTTTCTTTTCATTATAATAACATCTTGAAAGCCATCTGTTCTTTAAAATTTTACTAAATTATATAGTGGAACTGGAGTTTGTTTTTTTCTGTGTGTGTGTTGGAGTCTCACTCTGTCATGCAGACTGGAGTGCAGTGGTCGCTCCCGGCCACTGCAGCCCCAACCTGCTGGGCTCCGGCGATCCTTCTGCCTCAGCCTTCCGTGTAGCCAGAATTACAGGCATGCGCTATCACGCCCGGCTGATTTTTTATTTATTTATTTATTGTAGAGATGAGGTCTCGCCAATTTGCCCAGGCGGGTCTCGAACCCTTGGACTCAGGCAATCCACTCACCTCAGTCTCCCAAAGCGCGGGATTACAGGCTGAGCCATCGAGTCCGGCGGAACTGGAGTTTTAAATATTAATACTTCCTAAAGTGTTTTTTAATATATTTTTTTTGAGTTGGAGTCTCACTTTCTCACCCAAACTAGAGTGCAGTGGCCGCTCCCGGTCACCGCAGCCTCAACCTGCTGGGCTTCGGAGATCCTTCCACCTCAGCCTTCCAAGTAGCTGGAACTACAGGCGCGCACTACCACGCCCGGCTGATTTTTTGATTTATTGTAGATATGAGGTCTTGCCTGCCCAGGCGTGTCTCAAACCCGCGGGCTCAGACAATCCACTCACCTCAGCCTCCCAAGG
>NW_007277644.1:0-802 GCF_000164805.1 Carlito syrichta | reverse complement strand
GAGATAATGTCAGAATGTCTCCCACTTGTGAGATGATCACTGATCCTTTACCACCTTCTCATGGCCAGAGTGGTGATGCATGTGCTGGTGTAGTTAGCAGCTGATGAGAGGCAGGAGTTGGTTCACATGTTCTGGCTTCATGGCAACTGTTTCTTGGCCATAACCAATGCATACATCCTAAGCCTTGGGGCCCACATATATTTGCATGATGGGCTGAACCACTGTGGATTTCCTCTCCTACAAAACCTAGAATATGGGACTTGGTTGACAGCCTTGAAACATGCATGCCAGAAACGATGTCAAGATGGTGGTGTTGGCACACCTACTGCATACAGCAGGAGCAACATGCTGCCTCCTTTGCTTAGAAAAGTATTCAGTCAGTTTATTGACCACCTTAGAATAAATGGGGAGAAAGGGAGTGTCACTTGGGACCCAGGGTTGTCTCAAATGTGCTGGTTGTCTCAAATGTGCTTTCTTCAAATGTGAGACTCTTATCTAGTCTGTATATAAAGTCAGACAAACTCGAGTTTTATTTTTATAGATGAATAAACTGCATCAAGGTGGCAAATTTAACTTATAATAAGCAAAATTGAAAAGCTTTAGCATACAGTATATCTGTATCATATAGAGATACAGATCATTCTACATGTGACATATTTTCATTTTTGTTTAATAGTGAAGAGGAGAAACTCCAGAACTTCTTCTATGAACTTTTGGCCCAAAGATAAAGGGCATATTGCAGTGTCAGCAATGAATGTAGGCCCAGTGAGTGAGCTCTGGTGTTGCCTGGGTGGACAGAATA
>NW_007277643.1:0-861 GCF_000164805.1 Carlito syrichta | reverse complement strand
ATAAACTGCATCAAGGTGGCAAATTTAACTTTTTAATAAGCAAAATTGAAAAGCTTTAGCATACAGTATATCTGTATCATATAGAGATACAGATCATTCTACATGTGACATATTTTCATTTTTGTTTAATAGTGAAGAGGAGAAACTCCAGAACTTCTTCTATGAACTTTTGGCCCAAAGATAAAGGGCATATTGCAGTGTCAGCAATGAATGTAGGCCCAGTGAGTGAGCTCTGGTGTTGCCTGGGTGGACAGAATACAGGTGGTCAAGGGTGGCGACGGATGGTCATGGATGGTGTCATGGTTTGCTTTGCACCCTTCCAAGCTCATGTGTTGAAGTTTCCACCTCCAGTATACCATCATGTCTCCATATTAGGACATAAGGGCTTTGCAGAAGATATTAGGTTAAAATGAGGCCTTTAGAATGGACTTTAATCTGACTGGTGTCCGAATAAAAAGAGGACATCTGGACTCACAGAAAGATACCACGGACATCCATGTGCAGAGGACAGGCCATGTGAGGACATAACAAGAAGGCAGCTGGGTGGTCTGCAAGTCAAGGAGAGAGACCACAGAAGGAATCAACAATGCCAACACCTTGATCTTAGGCTTTGAGCCTCCAGAACTGTTAGACAACAAATTTCTGTTGTTGAAGCCCCTCCTTTCTGCCCATGGTACTTGTCTGCAGCAATGCTAATAGATGGAGACAGATGGGCAGAAGTCTGTTGTCCTCTTCTGAACTTGACTCTGCCATCAGCAGCATTTGAGAAAGACAAAGGAGACAGGAAAGGGAGCCCCTTCTTCCCCAAAGCTCCACAGGAACGTATGTCTCCCCTAGAGCATTTTGGTTGACGTACCCATA
>NW_007277642.1:0-776 GCF_000164805.1 Carlito syrichta | reverse complement strand
ATAGTGAAGAGGAGAAACTCCAGAACTTCTTCTATGAACTTTTGGCCCAAAGATAAAGGGCATATTGCAGTGTCAGCAATGAATGTAGGCCCAGTGAGTGAGCTCTGGTGTTGCCTGGGTGGACAGAATACAGGTGGTCAAGTGTGGCGACAGATGGTCATGGATGGTGTCATGGTTTGCTTTGCACCCTTCCAAGCTCATGTGTTGAAGTTTCCACCTCCAGTATACCATCATGTCTCCATATTAGGACATAAGGGCTTTGCAGAAGATATTAGGTTAAAATGAGGCCTTTATAATGGACTTTAATCTGACTGGTGTCCGAATAAAAAGAGGACATCTGGACTCACAGAAAGATACCACGGACATCCATGTGCAGAGGACAGGCCATGTGAGGACATAACAAGAAGGCAGCTGGGTGGTCTGCAAGTCAAGGAGAGAGACCACAGAAGGAATCAACAATGCCAACACCTTGGTCTTGGGCTTTGAGCCTCCAGAACTGTTAGACAACAAATTTCTGTTGTTGAAGCCCCTCCTTTCTGCCCATGGTACTTGTCTGCAGCAATGCTAATAGATGGAGACAGACGGGCAGAAGTCTGTTGAGCTCTTCTGAACTTTACTCTGCCATCAGCAGCATTTGAGAAAGACAAAGGAGACAGGAAGGGAGCCCCTTCTTCCCCAAAGCTCCACAGGAACGTGTGTCTCCCCTAGAGCATTTTGGTTGACGTACCCATAGCCGCTGTGGAAATGTAAATTTTCTCTGTGCAGGAGATTAAACT
>NW_007277641.1:0-804 GCF_000164805.1 Carlito syrichta | reverse complement strand
GATCACAACGGTGCAGACAAAAAAAAAAGTAAACAGCCATGTTGCTGCACATTCCCCCATTTTTGAAATCCCTGCCCTCATGCTGAAGTGACTTTCAGGGAATGTAAAGGGTCACCGATCTTTTCCCAATTCCTCTTTGTTTATCTCTTCTCCCCCTTTTTGGATCCAGACAAAAAAACTAGGTTTTTCAAACAACTAAATATATGATGAAAATTAGAAAGTGACCACACATGCCACAGAAAGATATTGGCTCAGAATAGACCTCAGAAGACCTTACATTTACACCTTAGACTGATCCTTGTTTTAGAGACAGCCTACAACAATTTTAAAAATGCACAAAAACAATAACAGAAATCAGAAAAACCTTTAGGAAAGGGGAGAATCTGATTTCTAGGGTTATCATGTTATTATTTTCAAAGGTCCAGTTTTCAAAAACAACAACAAAATCACAAGACATATAAGAAAATAGGAAACACTATTCAAAGAAAAAATCAATCAAAACTATCTTTGAAAGAAAAATATTGGCAAATCTACTGGACAAATATTTTTTTTAAACTGTCTAAAGGATGCTCAAAGAAATAAAGGAGAATATGATGAAAGTAAAGAAAACAGTGTATGAGCAATTTGGAAATATTAATAAAGAGATATAAAACCTAAAAAAAAACCCAAAACACTTTCTGGAGATACAAAGTACACTGCATGCAAAGAAAGAATCATTAGATGTGTTTAAAGGCAGAATTAGAGCAGGAAAAATAAATCAGCAAATGTAAATATAGGAAAATGGAAATTATGAAGACTGAGGAA
>NW_007277640.1:0-843 GCF_000164805.1 Carlito syrichta | reverse complement strand
AAGCAGACCCTGATAATTTGCCATAATACTATAAAAAAAGGGATTGGCAGTAGTGGGATACAGCTGGGGTGGGAGGGGGGTGGGACACAACATCAATAAGGGTACCTGATCTCAAACTAGGCATATTGGGGACCAAAGGGAGGGCCAAATTTTACTTGTGTATTGACCACCTGTGTACCTAATCCTGAATTGTACTTCACATCTTTGAAATAAAACAATAAATTTTTTTTAAAAGTCATTGTCTGATAATTCCAGAATGTGGGTCATTTCAGCTTGGCATCTGTTTATTTTATTGTCTTCTCTTGAGATTTGGTTACTCTTTATCTTGGTTGTCAGTATATTAATTTTGGATTATATTATAAACATTTAGAATATTGTGCTTGAGACTCTAGGTCCTGTTAAATTTCTGTGGAGAACGTCAATTTGCCTGTTTGAGCAGGTAATCACCTCATGAGGTCTAGATTGTAAGGTCCATTTTGCCTTCTGTGGACAGTGGCTTTCAACATCAGTTTAGTTCTCAATGCTTTTGCTATGCTGTTTGGGCCTGCTCACCACAAGGGAAACTGAGGAACTGGCCCTAAACTTGAATGGAGTCTCATGTATGCCTTCTCTTCTTGAAGATTTTGATGTGCTCCTTTTGGCTGTGTTCTGTACAAGAGAGAGAGTCAAGAGTGATACACAAAACTTGAATTCAGAATATCTGTCTTCTGAATTGATCCTTCTCTTTCTGGACTCCTAAATTCCCCTTTGCCAATTCCTTGTTTTATTTCAAAGATTTGAAGTACAATTCAGGATTAGGTACACAGGTGGTCAATGCACAGATAAAATTTGGTCCTCCCTTTG
>NW_007277639.1:0-511 GCF_000164805.1 Carlito syrichta | reverse complement strand
GTCAGCTAGTTAATTCAAGGGGCTACCCAACTGACTACCTAGGTAGCTCCCTACTTACATAAGCTGGCTAGCCAGCTGATTAGTTTAAGTCAGGTAGTTAAGTCAGCTGGCTAGCCAATTGGCTCACTAGGTAGCTAGGAATTAAATCTGCTGGCTAGCCGGCTGACTAGCTAGTTAATTCAGTGAGTTAAGTGAGCTGGCTAGTCAGCTGGCTAGCTAGTTGGCTAGCTAGTTAAGGCAGCTAGCTAGCTGGATGGCTATCTGCATAAGTCAGCTAAATAAGTAAGTTTGCTAGCCAACAGTCTAGCTAGGTGGCTGGCAGATAAGCTGGCTGGTTAGCAGGCTGGTCAGATAGGTTGCCCACTTGTTAAGCCAGCTGGCTAGCTGGCTGACAAGCAGGGTGGCTGACTAGTTAATCCAGCTGGCTATCCGACTGTCCAGCCAGCCTGATGGCTATTTAAGCCAGCTGGCTAGCCACCTGGTCAGCCCACTAGCTTGCTAGCCAGCAACC
>NW_007277638.1:0-697 GCF_000164805.1 Carlito syrichta | reverse complement strand
GTTAAGTCAGCTGGCTAGGCTGCTGGCTAGCTAGATAGCTAGGCAATTGAGGCAGAAAGCTAGTCAACTGGCCAGCTAGTTAAGTCTGCTAATTTAGTCACCTGGTTGGCCAACTGCCTAGCTCATTAATCTACTAGTTAAGTCGTTTGCTAACCAGCAGGCTAGATAGTTGTCACCTCATTAAGTCAGTTGGCTAGCCAGCTCGTTTGCTAGTTAAAAAGCTTGTTAAGTCAGATGACTTGACAGTTGGCTAGCTAGATATTTCAGCAAGTTAAGCCAGCTGGCTAGCTAGGTAGCTAGCTAGTTAAGTAATCTAGCTATGTCAGCTAGCTAGCTAGTTAAGTCAGCAAGCTAAGTCAGCTAGCTACCTAGATAGCTAGCTAGGTAGCTAAGTAGTTATTTCAGATAGTAAAGTCTGCTGTCTATTTAGGTGGCTAGCTAGTTAAGTCATCCTGTTAAGTCAGCTGGCTAGCTTGTTAAGTCAGCTAGTTGTCAACTGGCTAGCCAGCTGCTAAGCAGAATAGCGAGCTTTAAGATATCTGGCTAGCCAGCTGGCCAGCTAGTTAAGTCAGCTAGTTTAGTCAGCTGGCTAACCAGCTGACTAGCTCGTTACGTCTGCTCATTAGGTCAGTGTTTTAGCCAGCTGGCTAGCTAATTAAAAAACTTGTTACGTCAGATTGGTAGCCAGCTGGCTTGC
>NW_007277637.1:0-811 GCF_000164805.1 Carlito syrichta | reverse complement strand
TTTGAGATATTGAGGATAATCATCCTGACTGAATTAGGTGATATATCAGTTTAGGTTGCATTTCTGCTAATGTTTTCTTGATGATTAAATACACATTCATTACTGAGTGTTTCAGAACACAGCATTTATCTTTCAAGTAATACTGGCATTTCAATGTGGAACTGTTTCTTTTCTTTTTACAGAAGAAAGTATTTATTATATGCTGTGTCTTCTGTTTGAAGGCTTATTTCTGAGTGTAGGATCTGGAGAACTAAGATCTTTTTTTCTGGCCTCAAAAAAGTAAACATTTATTGTTGGGGTGAACGTGTGACATAAGGGCATGAACTGAGTGTGTTCTTTAACATTGGGGGATGAGGGTGTGAAAAGACAAGCCTGGTGGTTTTAACCAGAGGAAGAGCTGTGGGGAGCCATATGGGAATTCTGCAAAGCCTCGCCCCACTGTGGAGGATGGATTGCTTCCCCTGGAGAATGACTAGCAAAATTTGGATGTGCAGGTGAAGTTAACCCTTAGATTTAAACCCAGTCATGATTAGAGTTGGCATATTTAAAGACAAGGTTCTTAGAGCTTCCAGATCATACAGCCACTCAGAGAGGGAAGGATCTCTGCAATTTGGAAGCTGAAAGCATCAGGGAAGTCACACAAATTCACCAGAAGAATAGGAGGAAGCAGAATAGAATTGCCAATGTCTGGAAGGGGAGTGTTAGTAAAGGGGTTCCCCAGCTGATTGGAAGGAGAGCGGTAGGGGAGGAAATTAGAACCCTATTGCTCAGGATGGTTTTCTGCCTATGACAAAATGAGTGACCCCTCTCC
>NW_007277636.1:0-756 GCF_000164805.1 Carlito syrichta | reverse complement strand
TACCTGTGCTTTGAGTAACATGCCATCTTTCCCTACTACTGAGTCAAAAAGATATTCTCCGAGAGACATATTTTTTTAGACATTAATCCATTTGCACTTTGTTACATATGATGTAAAGGGGAAATCTAATTTTTTGTATGTTTTCCTGTGGCAAACCAATTGTTTCCACATCGAACTTGTTGGATTTATCTATTCTTTCTTCCAATTCTTTGTAAAATAATGTCTATTGTACATTGTTGTACATGAGTCTCTCCTTTAGCTTTATCACCTTAATTTGCTGCACATTTATTAACTTAATCTGAGCCAATATCACATTATTTTAATTACCACAACTTTAAATTAGAGTCTGCACATCAACTAGAGGAAATGACTCTTCCACCACTGCTGCCTAAGTACTTAGTCAACTAAATGGCCATGGCTATATTTGCTCCTTTACCAATCTGCAAGAAGTTGATAACTAGCTTATTAAGTTCCATAAAAAATCCTGGAGAGACAAAATACAAAAGTATTTAAGAGAGCATAGATGATCTCAGACAGCTAGTACTTGCACTTACTAGTCATGTTGCAAGACACAAACCACTCTACAATCATAGTCACATATAAAATGAAGATGCTATTGCCAGTTGTTCTGAGGTTTAAATGAGTTAATACATTCAAAGTGCTTGGACTAGTGCCAGACATTTATTAAAAACTGGAAAGAAAAACTAAACTGTAATTATTTACAGATAATTTTGGTGAGCAATATAATAATTTGTT
>NW_007277635.1:0-943 GCF_000164805.1 Carlito syrichta | reverse complement strand
ATAGTTAAACATGGGTAAACATGTATGCTTTTAAAAATGTTTCTTTTTCCATTTGCCCTGTTAGCTTAAGCATCATGCAAACCATAACCACTTCTAGGTAGCAACAGAATTTGATTTAGGCCATAATAGTTTTTCAAAGATTGAAGGAGCCACTCTTCAGGTTGTTTTTCTATCTTCATTCTTTCCACTTTTCTATCAGTTTTTGGCAGGGTTAGAAATATTTCCAAATACTTGTCTCTAATCTCCACCTCGACCTCTATCAATTTCTTTTTATAAAAACAAGGAATCATAATATGTCACTTGAATATTAATACTGTCGACATCCACGTTGCAGAATTTTAGAAAACTGTAGATATGGAGGAAGAAAAAGCCAAGTTGTGCTTATGAAACACAATTGTGGTGCTGCATCTTCCACATCTTCTATTATCTTCTGTTCTTAGAACCTCCCTGGCTTCCAGGCTTTTTCTTTAGAGTCTGCAATGGCAGGAAGCCTTTGTAAGAACCACAAAGCTAAAGTCTTACTGCAAATATGCTTATACTCTTCTAATAATAAAAAAAAAGTGAGAGCGTAGCCGGGCTCGGTGGCTCAGCCTGTAATCCCGCACCTTTGGGAGGCTGAGGTGAGTGGATTGTCTGAGCCCGCGGGTTCGAGACCCACCTGGGCCTCTTGGCAAGACCTCATCTCTACAATAAAATCAAAATGAGCCGGGCATGGTAGTGCGCGCCTGTAGTTCCAGCTACTTGGAAGGCTGAGGCGGAAGGATCGCTGGAGCCCAGCAGGTTGAGGCTGCGGTGGCCGGGAGCGGCCACTGCACTCCAGTTTGGGTGACAGAGTGAAACTCCAACTCAAAAACATAATAAATAAATAAATAAATAAAATAAAATATAATAATTATTGGTAGACAGAAAATACTACTGACCAGTGAAAATGTTCTATCACTCG
>NW_007277634.1:0-563 GCF_000164805.1 Carlito syrichta | reverse complement strand
TCGCGCGGCCTCGCCCGCCTGTCCCCTCCGGGATGCGCGGCTCCGAGCCTGCAAGGGGGGCCCGGGCTCGCCCGGCGCTCCAGCCCCGACGTCTCCAGGGGAGGGTGCCCAGGTGTGCGCCCCGTGCCCGCCTTTCAGGAGGCTGGGCTGCAGGGAGGGCGGCCTTTTCAACGACGACGCTGTGTGCCCACCGCTCGCTCCAGAAATCTGGCGGCCGAGACCCCTGCTGGGAGACGGGCCGGCAGTTGGGTACTTGAGCTGCGAGCTGCAGAAACTGACCTGGCTGCTTTAAATAAAAGCCGCTTGTTGGGAGGACACTAGGGAGGCCCAGGCTCGGTACGGAGAGAGCTGGTGCCAGAAACCTGTGAGCGGTCGCCCCCAGACACGGCTGCTGCGTGAATGCGCGCTGACCCTCTCTGCGGTCCGGCTTCCTCTGCAGAGACGGGTCTGATTGGCTGGTACCGGTGTCAGGAAACTCTTCACATGGAACTAGATCTTGAAGGAGGAGTCGAAGTCAATAAAGGGAGAGGGAAAGGACATTCCAGGTAGAAGGACCAGCACGT
>NW_007277633.1:0-856 GCF_000164805.1 Carlito syrichta | reverse complement strand
AGGCGACTCTCCTAAAAGCCAGAAATAGTTTAGACTGAGATAGGTCCTACCTGTGAGAATTTGCTAGAGTCAAAAAGACCCCTTCTAAAATGACTCAATAATCACTAAAATGACTCTTGTCCAAAGACAATGCTAAAGCAAGGCTCCAGTATATATCTTAATTTAGGTTATTACTGAATGTAAGTCATGTAATGGCATCTAATGAAAAGTTTTCATTGAAAAAAATTAGGGTTAAAAACTGGAACTAGAGAGCTGTAATAGGTTTGGCTATGTTTTTCTGGCCTAGATTGTGTTCCTATAATATGCAGAGAAGAGGAATTGATGACCTGTGAGCTACAGTATCCTCCTCATCTCATTTGAGTGTTTGATCAGTTTTATTTATTTATTTATTTATTATTTTTTTTTAGTTGGAGTCTCATTCTGTCGCCCAGACTGGTGTGCAGTGGCCGCTCCCAGCCCCCACAGCCTCGACCTTCTGGGGATCTGGTGATCCTTTCACCTCAACCTTCCAAGTAGCCGGAATGCGCTACCACATCCAGCTGATTTTTTGATTTATTGTAGAGATGAGGTCTCGCCAATTTGCCCAGGCGGGTCTCGAACCCTTGGACTCAGGCAATCCACTCACCTCAGCCTCCCAAAGCGCAGGATTACAGGCTGAGCCATCGAGTCCAGCGGAACTGGAGTTTTAAATATTAATACTTCCTAAAGTGTTTTTTAATATATTTTTTTGGAGTTGGAGTCTCACTTTCTCACCCAAACTAGAGTGCAGTGGCCACTCCCGGTCACCGCAGCCTCGACCTGCTGGGCTTCGGCGATCCTTCCACCTCAGCCTTCCAAGTAGCTGGAACTACAGGCG
>NW_007277632.1:0-792 GCF_000164805.1 Carlito syrichta | reverse complement strand
CGGATTACAGGCTGAGCCACCGAGCCCGGTTTATGTACCACATTTTTAAATCCAATTCAGTTTCGATGGGCAACATGGTTGGTTCCATGTTCTTGCTATTGTGAATAGAGGTGCAACAAACATACGTGTGCAGGTATCTTTTTTGTAGAATGATTTGAGTTCCTCCGGGAATATTCCCAATAGGGGAATTGCTGGGTCATATGGAAGGTCAATTTCTAGTTCTTTCAGGAATTCCACACCATCTTCCAAAGAGGCTGCACCAGTTTGCATTCCCACCAGCAGTGTAAAACCATTCCTTTTCTCCCAAATCCTCACCAGCATCTGTTATTGTTTGTTATGTTAATGGTGGCCATTCTTGCTGGTGCCTTCCTTGGCAGCCTCCTTGACATCTCTCTCTCCTACCCACCCCATCCCCATCCACATTTCTCCCTTCCTTCCAGACCATATAGCAGTCAATTGTAAATGTCTCTCAAATCTGCCTTCTTCTTTCCATTTCCTAATAAACTCTAAATAAGCTTAGGAAAATAAATGAAAACTGTGACATCCAAAAGAAAAATGTAGACAATAACTCATTGGAATGGGTATGAAAGTTTTAAGCACAAATTAAAAAGCAGCTGTGTTAATCATATTGTCACAGATTCATGTTGTTGCATAGAATGGAAATTGTTCACATGACAAAAACAAGCAAAATTTAAAAGATAATGACACCAGAAACATGTTGAAACACATGACAAAAGGGTGACATGTATATTCTGTTAAACATCTTACAAATGCCAATGAGGATTTAATACA
>NW_007277631.1:0-850 GCF_000164805.1 Carlito syrichta | reverse complement strand
CTCAGCCTTCCAAGTAGCTGAAACTACAGGTGCACGTTACACGCCTGGCTAATTTTTGATTTATTGTAGAGATGAGGTCTCATCAAGTTGCCCAGGGGGGTCTCGAACCCGCGGGCTCGGCAATCCACTCACCTCAGCCTCCCAAAGTGCTGGGATTACAGGCTGAGCCACCGAGCCCAGCTCAGTTTATTCCTTTTATGATTGTTAGGTATTTATCAAAATTATTCAAAGAGTAGTTGACAAAATTGTAATATTTCTATAGACATAATGTTAAATGTAAAAGTAAATGGAAATTTATATAGGTGTATTATTTTTTCCCAATTTTGTGAAAAGAAAAAAAAACTCCAGACTAGTATCTGTTTCCACATGTCTGGCACATTTTGATTCATTGCTCTCATGATAAAAATGGTGGTCCTCCAAGACAACACTTGTCCATCCCCCTTACTCAAGACTGACTGAACTGTCAGTTGGATGGGAAAAAATGAACTCTACTGGAATGTTTGAAAGAAAATGTGTTCAAAAGAAAGTTTGTGATTTAAAGTTGAAAGCAAGAATTTGAAACAATTTAAAGGAGCTCACAGCTGTCATTCCAGTGTCTCAGAGCCTGAGGTGGAAGGACTACTTGAGGTCAGGAGTTTGAGACCAGCTTGGGCAGCATAGTGAGTCTTTGTCTCTAAAAATTTTTTTTTAATTTTTTGAAGAAATTATTTAAAAGAATATGTGGATTCCAGAATAATCTCAATTTTTAAATAGCATATACTCAGAAAGGTCCTCCCGATGCCCTGTCTAAAGTAGCTCCTCACCCCGAGAGTTTTCTTCTGTCTTACCATCCTCTTATCCATTGACATGT
>NW_007277630.1:0-829 GCF_000164805.1 Carlito syrichta | reverse complement strand
TCCCTTTGAAGAGACATGTTTGTTTAATCCTTTGGAATATCTGGTAATGATATTTACTGTTTAAGATAGTCTTACATTCAGATGGCACAAAGAATATGCTTATCTTTATCAAAATTATTAGCCAAAAGAGGTAAAATTCGTGACTTTTAGTAGAGAGGGGTCTAAATATTTATGTTTCAAAAGTTCCTACAGTGACTGACATTTCAGAACCCACATTTATATAATTTATAATTATAATCGTGCCATTGTGTACAAAATCCTGATAATTTCTGGTCTTGATAGGATTCATTTGCTCTTTTAATCACCACTCTTTTGGGCTTCTTTCCAGGATCTGTTTTAAGTTTCCAGCTTCAAAAAGCAATAGTGTGAAATACTCACATGCCTGTATTGTAGGTGCTTTCATAAAGAGTAAGACAGGGTCTTGGTGTTCCCTGAGATGACTTGTGTTCTCAAATGCTCTGACATCACGTATGCCATCTTTCTCCTTGTCCTGACAGTCTTTATTTTTGATGCCAATGGTTAACTCTAGTTTATGTTAGCAGTTAAAGGAATTGAAACTCAGTCATAACTTTTCAGCTCACTACCAAAGACTCTCTTGCCTCTGCACCCTTACACTAAATTTATGCTTTATTTTTGAACCATGAGCTTTTCTGGGTTCAGATTTCTATGTAAGTGTGCATAGCAGACCCACTTGAATGTATTTTGGGAGTAATCATCCAACACCACATAATCCTGTGTTTTATTAAAACCAGTTTTTCTTGTGGCAATTCCAGAGACATAGTTTAGGGAAATTAAAATAATGAGTTACTGCATACATGTTGATAAAGGA
>NW_007277629.1:0-856 GCF_000164805.1 Carlito syrichta | reverse complement strand
GAGGTTGACAAGCCGCACGCCAAAGCAGTCACCCTGTAGAGCGTAAGATACACGAAAGGGAACAAGTGGGAAGGAGGAATGACAGCACGCACACTCAGTGCCAGAACCTCACAGTGCAGCACACTTCTCACACAGCACTTTCCAAGGGAGACGGACATTCAAAACAAGCACCACCAAGGCAGTCAGCTCTTTTCCGTCAATGCGTTTGGCAGAGCAATTGTGTATCCTCCCACACAAAAATTTGAAAGGGAGAAACATTTCAGAATGCACCCAAGGAATTCACCAAGTAATGCCTTCTTGCTCCACTGTGGGGTTCCCATCGCCCCCTGGGTGGCAGCGTAGAGCTGCACATGGGCAAAGCGTGTCCCATGAGAGAACTCTTAGTTCAAACAGAGGCGCTCTGCACAGCCGAAGTCCAAATGAGAAGAAAACCGCGAGACTCAGACTCATGTGTTGCAGCATGCACCAAGTGAGAATAACATAGATAGCCCCTAAAGAGCGCTGCACATTTTGAAAAGCTCCTTCCCCGGGAAGATGCACATGCACAACAAGCCTCACAGAGGCCGTCTACGCTTATTCAGCAAGGCCAACGCGAGAGTGACTGCATTTCCTAGCCTAGAGAAACGCCAAGGGGTAAAACGTTTCAGGGCTCAAACAGAAAGCAAGCACTGCTTTTCTACAAGTGAGTGTGTAGCACTCATTTCACTCAGTCTGACACCATTGACATGCTCATTCCTACATGTGAAGTATCGACATAACATGCTCGGCTATGCTCATTCAAGCCGTACCTTGAGATCGTGTATTACACCGTACAGCACACAAGAATCAAACTAATGAAAATACATCACAATGCAGT
>NW_007277628.1:0-870 GCF_000164805.1 Carlito syrichta | reverse complement strand
GTGAGGAGGAACAAACCCCAAGATTGTCTCATTGTTCCCTTTGCTAGTTAATGTTCTTCAAAAGCAGTGTAACAATCCTTACTAGCATAATGATGCTCTGATAATCAATAACTTCTAGAGCTCACACAAAACCCATGATGACTATCTTAAACTTTACTATTTACACAATGCTATGGAAGCTTTTAATTATAGCTTAAGCCAATTTCCTAAAGAATATGGCCCAGTCCAAAGATCACACTGGGCCCTACAGGATGTGGCCCAGTCTAAGGTCCACGGTGGGCCACCTTTTGGAACAATAGACTACAATCTCTTAACAAAATGGCTATTCCAAAGTCCTATATATCTATCCTAATTTCTGTGAAAGTTTTCCAATTCTTAATTCTAATATATAAAGCTGATTAGTAGTGGCAAATCTTCTAAAACCTAAATGTAAACTGTAAATGTACTAAGGCCAAAACTTCGACAGTAGAAAGTGGAGACAATGACAGTTCTAAAGTTAACTATATTCTTATTAAACCTAAAAATGTTATGATTGATTATGTTTGAACTAACATGATTCGTAGCATGACCTATTCTATAATACCTTCTATGAATAAAATAAGTTCAATTTCTATAACAGGTAGAAAAAAGACCTTACACTAACTGTAGCTAAAACCGGCCTAAAAGAATGCAGCCCAGTCCAAAGTACGTGCTGGGCTCTCAGGAATGTGGCCCAGCCCAAACTCTGTGCTCGGTCACTCTTGACAATCATCTATACCATTGAAAAGCTGAAAACAGCTCTCCATAAGTATATACTAATTCTACAAATATTCTTTTAAATCTTATAAAGAAGCTTGTACCGTATAAAAGGCTCCCAAATGTGACCTGGGT
>NW_007277627.1:0-841 GCF_000164805.1 Carlito syrichta | reverse complement strand
AACTAAGTGACTTATCTTGCTAGCAAGCTATCTAGCAAGCTGACATAACTGGCAAGCTACCTACCTAGCCATATGTCTAGTGAGCTGACTTAACTTGGTCACATAACTTTCTAGCCAGCTTGCTAGACAGCTGACATAACCAGCTAGCTACCTATGTAGCCAGCTGGCTATGTAGATGACTTAATTGCCTAGCTATGTAGCTATCCAGCAGGCTAGCAAGCTGACTTAACTAGTTGACTTCACGGAGTAGACAGCTGGCTAGCAAGCAGACTTAACTAGCTAGCTACCTATCTAGCCAGCTGGCTATATAGTTGACATAAATAGCTAGCTACCTAACTAGCATGCTGACTTGCCAGCTGATTTAACTAGCTGAATTAACTAGCTAGCTAGCTGGCTAGACAGCTGAATTATTTGCCTAGCTACATAGCTAGCCAGCAGGCTAGCCAACTGACTTAACTAGCTGCCTTAACGAATAGCCAGCTGGCTAGCCAGCAGAATTAACTAGCTAGCTACCTAGCTAGACATGTGAATAGCCAGCTGACTTATCTAGCTGACATAAATATACACCTGATGGCTAGCCAGCTGACTTAACAATCTACATGCCTACATAGCCCACCGGTTTGTCCACTGACATAACTACCTAACCACCTAGCTAACCTGCTGTTCAGTGAGCTGACTTAACTAGGTGACTTAAATAGCTAGTTATCTGGCTGTCCAGTTGACTTAACTAGCTAACTATCCTGCTAGGCAGCTAGCTAGCAAGCTGACTTAACTCGCTGACTTAACTAGCTAGCAAGCTGAGTTAACTAGCTGAATTAACTAGCTAGCTTCTTAGTTAGCC
>NW_007277626.1:0-561 GCF_000164805.1 Carlito syrichta | reverse complement strand
TTCTTTTGACATGCTGTGTTAAGCTCACTATACACAGCCTAAACTTGGAGGATAATATATTTTAATATTTATGGAAAATTGAGCTGTAAGAAACCTCTATATAAAAATGTGACTCGAGTTATTAAGAGAGGAGATACAGCTGGTGGTTTCTATGATCATGTGAATAGATGCTACAGAATTCATACCCATGGAATGTTTGGCATAAAAGGAAGTGTGATTAGAGATCAGTGATTTCCACCTGTTGTTGTTTATTTTATGAATATTTGAAAATGAGAACTCTCTTACCTATGTAGGCTATTGTGTCTGAATGAAGGAAACTTTTTTTTTTTTTTTTTTTTTTTGAGTTTTTGATTCTATTTATTTCCATTTTCTTTTTTTTTTTTTTTTTTAATAATTAATCAGTATTTTTATTATAGTTTTGGGGGGAACAGTTAAGGGTTAGGTGTACAATTACGTTTCATTCAAACACCCTGTTGATAAAAAGTGTTTTCCCAGCCCCAAAAAGATATTTGCTACTGTTAATCCCCTCCCCCTCCCCCCCATAGTTTCCCAGTACCGTCA
>NW_007277625.1:0-1038 GCF_000164805.1 Carlito syrichta | reverse complement strand
TTTCAGTGAACTAGCTGAAAATTCATCATAACATGTTAGTTTGCTCAGGTTGTTGTATCAAAATGCCACAGACTTAGAGGTTTAAGGAACAGAGGTGTCTTGTCTGGTAGTTCTGGTGGCAGGAAGTCCAAATCAAAGTGTCAGCAGGGTTGCTTCCCCTGAGGACTTTGAGGGAGAATCTGGTTCATGCCTTTCCCCAGCTGCTGGGGGTTTGCCAGCAGTTTACATATTCTCTGACTTGTAAATGCATCACCCCCATCTCTGTTTTCATCTTCACCTGGTACATTCCTTGTTTGCTGTCTGTGCCCAGATTTCCTCTTCTTATAAGAACATTAGTCATATTGCATTAGAGAACCACATTACTCCAATATGACCTCATCTTAACTAATTATATCCAAAGCAATTCTAAAAGGAGGGACCTCAAAAAAGGCATTTATTTATAAAATGTTTTGTGTTTATCTTTACATGTTTAGACTTCAGTCACCACCAATATACTCTCTGTGTGATGCAATATATCTATTGAGACACTTTTTCCATTGCTCAAAACAGTTTTTGAGCTCATCCATTTTGGTGCCTTCTAGTGCCTCTGACAGTTTTTATTTCACCTCTTCTACATTGGCAAAATGTTTCACTTAGAGGACTTTTTTCATCTGGGGAAACAAAGAAAATTTGGTTACAATGAGATCAGGTGAATAGGGAAGGTGGGGCATTAGGTTCCTGCTTCTTTTGGTCAAAAACTGCTGAACATTCAATGGTGTGGACAGACACACTTGTAAATCACCTATCATGAAATGGGCAAATGTGTTGAAAGAATCATAACAAAAATTCACTGAAGCTGAACGCAACCTCTCAGTACACTAGCTGACACACTGATGCTGATGAGTTCCTAAGCCACTTACCTAGTGGGGGGCATTTGTACTACAAGGAACCCACTCTCCAAAAGACAGTTTTGCTTTTTTGAGGTCTTTCTCCTGTTTCCAAGTAAGATTACCTTCTGAGATATTGAAGATTAGGCCTTCTACAGATGAATTTAGAGGC
>NW_007277624.1:0-476 GCF_000164805.1 Carlito syrichta | reverse complement strand
GCATGCCTATAGATCAAGCTACTTGGAAGACTGAGGTGGAAAGACTGCCTGAACCCAGCAAGCTGAGCATGCAGTGGCCATGAGTATGCCACTCTGCAGCATCTTGGAGACAAAGTGAGAGTTCAACTCAAAAAACAAAACAAAACAAAAAAGTTGCTATGAACAACTATATGTCAACAAGTTGGATGACCTAAAAGAAATGGGCAAATTTCTAGAAACATTAAACCTAATTGACTTCACTTTATTGACTGAATTATAAAGAAATTGGAAATCTGTACAGACCAACAAGAAAAAGATTGAATCAGTATTAAAAGTCTCTTGTCAGAGAAAACCCCAGGGCCAGATGACTTCACAACTGAATTCTATACCAAATATTAAAGAATAACTAATACCAATCTCCCATCTCAGTATTATCTGTGAAATTGTAAGAATTGACAATTCTTAGACCACACTCCTGACCCAAAGAATCAGAAACT
>NW_007277623.1:0-876 GCF_000164805.1 Carlito syrichta | reverse complement strand
AGTGAGCCGACAGGTTAGCTGACTTAACAAGTCTATTGGTGAGTAAGTTGACTGGGCAGTTGAATTAACTAGTTCACCGGCGAGTGAGCTGATTGGTCAGTTGACTTAACTAGTCAGGTGATAGGTGAGTCAAATGGTCAGCTGACTTAACTAGTGAGCTGGAGTTTGAGAAGACTGGTCAACTGTATTTAGTAGGCTGGTGAGTGAGCCAACTGGTCAGACTTAACTAGTCGGCTGGTTAGTGAGTCAACCAATGAGCCAACTTAACTAGTTGACCAGCAAGTGAGGGGATGCATGAGCTGCCGTAACTATTCGGCCAGTGAGTGAGCCAACCTGTGAACTGACTTAAGTAGTTGGCTGGTGAGCAAGCCAAGTAGTTCGCTGACCTGTTGGCCTGCGAGTGAGTACACAAGTTATCTGACCTGTTGGCTGGCAAGCAAGCCAAATAGTTTGCTTACTGGTTGGCAGGCGAGCAAGCCGAATATTTAGATGACCTGATGGGAAGTGAGCAAGCCCACTAGTTAGCTGACCAGCTAGCTGATTTGCTAGCTGACTAGTTAGCCAAGTAACTATCTGGTTTACTAGCTGACTTAACTAGCTAGCTTACTAGCTAGCTGGCTACGAATCTGGCATAACTAGCTAGCAAACTAGCTATGTAGCTGTCTAGTAAACTGACTTCACTAGTTAGCTAACTGGCTAGTTAGCTGGTAAGCTGACTTAATTATTCAACTGACTAGCTAGCTGACTAGCTAACTGACTTAACTAGTTATTTGACAAGCAATCTTACTAGATAGCTGACTTAATTAGTTGAACAGATATCTGACTTGCTAGCTGACTTAACTAGCTAGCTGAATAGCTAGCTGATTTAACTAGATT
>NW_007277622.1:0-818 GCF_000164805.1 Carlito syrichta | reverse complement strand
CGGTGAGTGGATTGCCTGAGCCCTTGGGTTCGAGACCTGCCTGGGCAACTTGGTGAAACCTCATCTCTAAAATAAATCAAAAAATTAGCCAGGAGTGGTAGCATGTGCCTGTAGTTCCAGCTACTTGGAAGGCTGAAGTGGAAGAAACATTGCAGCCCAGCAGGTTGAGGCTGCAGTGGCCGGTAGCAGCCACTGCACTCCAGTCTGGGTGACAGAGTGAGACTCCAACTCAAAAGTAAGAAAAAAAAAAGAATCACATGATTATATCATTAGATGCAGAAAAAGCTTTTTCTAAAATTCAGCATCCCCCCATGATAAAAATCCTTGAACACCTAGGCACAGATGGAACATACCTTAAAATAGAGCCATCTATGATATAAACCCACAACCAACATATTGCTAAACAGACAGAAATTGGAAGTGTTTCCCCTGAAAACTGAAACAAGGCAAGACTGTGCACTCTCACCCATCCTGTTCAACATAGTGTTGGGAGTTCTAGCTAGAGCAATTAGTCAAGAGAAAGAAATCAGGGGTATCCAAATAGGAAAAGAGAAAGTTGTTATCTCTCTTTGCTAACAATATGATCCTCTACCTCAAAAATCCATGAGAATCTGTCAAAAACCTCCTTGCACTGAAAAAGGTCTTTGGCAGTCTCTGGGTACAAAATCAATGTGCAAAAGATTCTTGTATTCATATAAACCAACAACAAACAGGCAGAGAACCAAATAAAAGACACAATCCCATTCACAGTCACTACCAAAAAAAAAATAGAAAGAAAGAAATACTTGAACATCTTCCTAATCAGAGAAGTGAAAGGA
>NW_007277621.1:0-462 GCF_000164805.1 Carlito syrichta | reverse complement strand
CTAAATAAGTCAGATGACTAGTCATCTGGATAGCTAGTTATTTCAGCTAGTTAAGTCAGCTGGCTAGTTAGGAAGCAAGCTACATAAGACCGCTAGTTATGTCAGCCTGCTAGCTAGTTAAGTCATCTAGTTAAGTCAGATGGCTACCTAGATAGCAAGCTAGGTAGCTAGCTAGTTAAGCTAGCTCATTAAACCAGCTGACTAGCTAGGTAGGTAGCTGGCTAAATCATCTTGTTAAGTCAGCTGGTTAGTTAGTTAAGTCAGTGAGTTAAGTCACCTGGTGAGCCAGCTGTCTAGCTGGGTAGCTAGCTAGTTACTTCTGCTGGCTAGCCAGTTAACTAGTCAAATAACCATTTTAAGTCAGCTCACTACCTAGTTGGATAGCTAAGTAGCTAGGTAGTTAATTCAGCTGACAAGCCAGCAGGCTATGTAGGTAGCTAGCTAGTTAAGTCAGCTGGATAT
>NW_007277620.1:0-392 GCF_000164805.1 Carlito syrichta | reverse complement strand
CTGACTTATTTAGCTATCTACTTACAGAGCCAGGTGGCTAGCCAGCTGACTTAACTTGGTGACTTAACCAGCTAACCAGCTGGCTAGCCAGCTGACTCAACTAGCTGATATAACTAGTTAGCCAGGTGGCTAGCCAGCTGACTTAACTAGCTGACATCTCTAGCTAGTCATGTGAATAGCCAGCTGACTTAATTAGCTAGCTGCCTACATATCCCGCATGCTTGCAAGCTGACTTACATACCTAGTTCCTAGCTAACCAGCTGGTTAGTGAGCTGACTTAACTAGGTGACTTAACTAGTTAGCCAGCCGTCTAGCCAGCATACATAACTAGCTAGCTATACAGCTAGGCAGCTCGATAGCCAGCTGACTTAACTGGCTCATTTAAGTTGCTA
>NW_007277619.1:0-777 GCF_000164805.1 Carlito syrichta | reverse complement strand
GGGAAGCAATGAGACTGTGGATTGCTGGTGGGAGTGGCCTTTCTTAGGCCTGGGGTGCACGGGCACCTTCCTGGCTTAAGTCTGTGCCCAATGTGTGCTGCAGTGTCACCTCTTTGCTGTGACTATCATTCTTCATTGCCGCCTGCTGTAATACCTCATTCTCACTCTTTCCCCTTGATTTGTGTTCCTTTCCATAGAGGGCCTTTGCGTACGAGCGTGAAACCTCCGTGTTTCACGGAGAGAAATCTGCAAGGCATAGTGCCGCAATGAGTGACACAAGTGCTCCACAGTCACGAGCAGGAGAGCATTATGTGTGGATGGGGAGAATTCTAAGTTGTTTTTCCCTATGGCGTTTAAACCTAATAAGGACTACCAAGGCTGTGCCGTTTTCATTGCCGAGTAAGCACGGAGAGCCTCTGTTACACTGGGGGTGAAGCTGGGTCTTCCTGGGGACACGCTATTGAAGCCTGCGCTGCACTGCACTTCATTGGCAGTCTGTATACACTGGCTTTGTGCGTGCTCTCCTCCCTGATTCTCAGAGCTCTCCTGTATATGCACTATACTAGGCGAGGAGCATTTGGTGACCAGAGTGCAACTTCAGCTGCTGCACTGACTGGATCCAGATCTCCACAGCCATGGGTAGCCAAGCATGCTTCATTCAGCGGAGAATGCTGAAAAGTTTTCTCTTTTGACACGGGCGTCTCACACGGAATACAATGACTCTGCGGGTTCATTTGCCAACGAGGCCCGAGAGCCATTGTTGCTTTCCGGAAAACA
>NW_007277618.1:0-839 GCF_000164805.1 Carlito syrichta | reverse complement strand
ATACCTCATTTCTAGTTATCAAATTTTTGAAGTATTTTTTAAAATTATTTAGTACTTTCCCCTTCATGCATCCTTTAAAGAGCAATAGCAACCACTGAAAAGTAACGAGGATAATGACATTATGTTATGATCATAACCTTTATATTGAATAGTGCAGTTTACATATTTTAACTCACTTCAGCCTTCTAATGGTTCAGTGAGATAAGAAAGAATAAATATTCTCCCCATTCTACAGTTGAGGTAATGAGATGGAGTCATTAAGACATTGTCTTGCTCAAGATCTCATAGTAAGAGATGAAACTGGGATTTGAACCCTAGTAGTTTGGAATAAGAGCCCATGTTCTTAGGTGGAATGAGAATACTTGATATGGCCCCAATTTGGTTACTGTCAGGACAACTAATACAAGAAAGATTAAGTATTGACTACTCTGAAGTCAATAAAGGTTTCCATCACTTTTTAAGGTACTAATCTGAAGTAAAAATTATCATATTACTAATAGTATCAGCTTAATTTTGGGCAAACTCTAACTCATAACTTTTAAAACTAACTAAAAAAAAACTCCTAAACACGTTTCTTAAACTCTGAACCACAGATACCTTATCTGCAAATATTATTGTTTCTAAAATGTTTTGTGAAAAATATAAGAAAATAATGGTACATGATGAAGCTAGCACACTGCTTGCTACACACTAAGTAGTCAATTATATTTCCTTTTGCTACAACTTTTTTTTTAGGTACCAGTGTTGCTCTGCTTCTTGGGAATTTGTCTTACTCTGGCTATAATATTGAGATATAAAGACGTATTCTTTTTGTGTGGCAGAGACGGGCTAAAAACAGT
>NW_007277617.1:0-774 GCF_000164805.1 Carlito syrichta | reverse complement strand
TAAACCCTAACTCTATTCCAAGTCCCACTTTTAATTATACATAGTACTGTCCTGTCTGTCTTGGACAGACTTTGGCTACGCATTGTGATTTTTATTACAATATCTGGCATATTCCTCCAAGTTCTGTTTCATACCAGTACCCTGTCTACAGCTCCTTCTTATGTACATAAACTGATTCAAAATTGCACAGTTGTATCTGTATCTGCATACAGTGACAGAAGAACTTCCACCTTACAGAAAGGAATCACATTAATAGCCCTTGCTTCTCAAGAAGCAATTAGGGTATTCTCTGCAGACTCATTCAATTTCCAGTCAAAATCTTATTCTCTGAAACATAGAGAAATCTAGTTTAATTAAATTAGCACAATGGAATTAGTTAAGGATTCAGGATGTGTCTGAGTTAGTACCAGCTACATCAATTAGGTAAACTTTAGGTATTTTTTTTGTTTATGAAAACTCATGTGTGCCTGGAAATGCTAAGTGTTCCTGTGCATAAACCTTATTCATAATTTGCTGCAATGTCTGTGTGACACAAAGTCGCTAGTTGTGAGATACACATACACACGTATATAAGAAAATTGCATATGTGCATATAGAAACATATGTTAAGTGTCTTTCTAAAATTTTGAAAGAACCATGTCCAAACCAATTCACTTTCAAAGACACCCTATGTAATGATTTCACTCTTGTGCTACCTCAGTTAAGTATTATGAAATTCTATCAACTTTGCATTTTCATTCATCTGATTTACAAAAGGTAATTTTCAGACATCCA
>NW_007277616.1:0-819 GCF_000164805.1 Carlito syrichta | reverse complement strand
CACTGAGCAGTTACTGGGCAAAATGTCACTCTGTGTGTTTGTGCAATATTTCCTCCTTACAAAATTCGGGTTATGCACCTGGCAGGAAGGCCCATGGAAGGGAAGGCTGACCCCACAGCAGGAGCAGACCACATACACAATGACTCTGGAGTATCTTGTGATGCCAAAAAAGGCAGTGCTCGAGCAATGATGGGGAAGTGTCAGAAAGACATGAGACCCAACGTGCATCCCAATGGCCAATCTAGGGAACTCTTGAGCAAAACATGTATTAGGGTCATGGATAATACCCAATAAAGCATGAAATCTGGGAGGCCACACTGGTAAAAGTAATGAAATTCTTTTAAATGTAGAAGAAAGGAAAGATATTCCTTACAGTAAAATGTTAATTGAAAAATGGAGAAGAGAAGTAATAGTGAAAACAGAATATAGTGATCTGACCACAGTGATAACTGCTTTTGGCAAGAATTATCAACAAATGCCAAAATTAGTTTTGGTGAAGCACAAGAAGTAAAACTTTTATACAGTTCCTCCTGACAACACATAAAGAGAAAAATAGAAACTTTACAGTAGAGAAGGTAGACAGGCATCACCTTAAATCAAGTCAAGGAGGTAAAACCATCAGTCATGGGACAGTCCAACCCGGTGTGCCTCCCAAACTGATGCACCAAGGTGGACACAGGCATCCCACATGATTCCATGACTGCTGGGCATGAGATCGTGGACCAGCTGGGTGGTCCTTGAGGTACTACTATGTTGGCAACACTGTAGAACAAATGTCTTTTGAAAGTTTCCCCCTTTGTTTCTAGAATACAGACTCCC
>NW_007277615.1:0-766 GCF_000164805.1 Carlito syrichta | reverse complement strand
TGTAGGCTTATAATAAAGTTAAAGTCTGGGAGTGAGATACCTCCCACTTTTTTTTTTTTTTTGCTAATGATTGTTTTGGCTATTTGTGGTCATTTGTGTTTCCATATGAATTCCTGTATTGTCAAAAACTTTTTACACTGAAAAAGGACTTTGGAAAAATCTCAGGGTATAAAATAAATGCACAAATACATTCATAATCCTATACATCAACAGTAAACAAACAGAAACTCAAATAAAAAGTGCAATCCCATTCACACTAGCCACCAAAAAAAAATGAAATACCTTGGCTTCTTCCTAACCAGAGAAGTGAAAGACCTTTACAACGAAAACTATAAAACACTGCTCAAAGAAATCAAAGATGACACAAACAAATGGAAAAATATTCCATGCTCATGGATTAGAAGAATCTACATTGTTAACATGTCCATTCTACCCAAGGCAATCTACAGATTTAATGCAATATCCATTAAATTATCAGCATCATTCTATGCAGACATGGAATCGTCAAACTCGAGAATTCTAGATTTTGGGCAATGAGAGATGGATCGGCTGTTACTAAAATAAAACAAATGCTAATTTTCTCTTTTGTCTAATTGCAATTTAATCTTCAGAGTTTGTTTGGAAAATGTTCTCCAATTAGATGATTTTTTGGGGGGAAAAAAGACATTATTTTGAATGTTCTGTAAGTAGAGGAAATAGCTTGGTTTTCTCCAAGCAACTTAAAATGAATATACAATTTCAAAATTTCATAACTTAAGGATAAATG
>NW_007277614.1:0-786 GCF_000164805.1 Carlito syrichta | reverse complement strand
TCACTGAATGGGGGGGCAACCAAGTATTACAGTGGCTTGGTCTTTGGCGTGACGCCTGATTCTCCCTGTTTTTCAGCGTGTATATCCTACATTGAATGCAAAGGCCTAGCAGAGCTGTATGCAACGTTTCCTGTATAAAAAGTGCACAACTCCATGGTGCCACACTGAGCGACATGACCGGTTCGCTGTCATCTTTGGGAAAGCATGATTTGTTCACCTACTGAATTCTAAAGTGTTTTTGATTTGACCTGTCCGTCTCCTATCCAAAGCCATTGCTCTTCCGTTGGCATTTACGAGGAAGAGCTGACAGGCTTGGCTTGCTGGCTGTGAGTGTGCATCAGCTTGGGGAATGCTGTGTCAAATGTTTACTGCATTGTGATGTATTTTCCAGTAGTTTGATTCTTGTGTGCTGTACGGTGTAATACACGATTCTCAAGGTACGGCTTGAATGAGCATAGCCGAGCATGTTATGTCGATACTTCACATGTAGGAATGAGCATGTCAATGGTGTCAGACTGAGTGAAATGAGTGCTACACACTCACTTGTAGAAAAGCAGTGCTTGCCTTCTGTTTGAGCCCTGAAACGTTTTACCCCTTGGCGTTTCTCTAGGCTAGGAAATGCAGTCACTCTCGCGTTGGCCTTGCTGAATAAGCGTAGACGGCCTCTGTGAGGCTTGTTGTGCATGTGCATCTTCCCGGGGAAGGAGCTTTTCCAAATGTGCAGCGCTCTTTAGGGGCTATCTATGTTATTCTCACTTGGTGCATGCTGCAACACATGAGTCTGAG
>NW_007277613.1:0-775 GCF_000164805.1 Carlito syrichta | reverse complement strand
TTCTTCATTGCCGCCTGCCGTCATACCTCATTCTCACTCTTTCCCCTTGATTTGTGTTCCTTTCCATAGAGGGCCTTTGCGTACGAGCGTGAAACCTCCGTGTTTCACGGAGAGAAATCTGCAAGACATAGTGCCGCAATGAGTGACACAAGTGCTCCACAGTCACGAGCAGGAGAGGATTATGTGTGGATGGGGAGAATTCTAAGTTGTTTTTCCCTATGGCGTTTAAACCTAATAAGGACTACCAAGGCCGTGCCGTTTTCATTGCTGAGTAAGCACGGAGAGCCTCTGTTACACTGGGGGTGAAGCTGGGTCTTCCTGTGGACACGCTATTGAAGCCTGCGCTGCACTGCACTTCATTGGCAGTCTGTATACACTGGCTTTGTGCGTGCTCTCCTCCCTGATTCTCAGAGCTCTCCTGTATATGCACTATACTAGGCGGGGAGCATTTGGTGACCAGATTGCAACTTCAGCTGCTGCACTGACTGGATCCAGATCTCCACAGCCATGGGTAGCCAAGCATGCTTCATTCAGCGGAGAATGCTGAAAAGTTTTCTCTTTTGACACGGGCGTCTCACACGGAATACAATGGGTCTGCGGGTTCATTTGCCAACGAGGCCCGAGAGCCATTGTTTGCTTTCAGGAAAACAACAGTCTTCCATGGGAGACATTCCTCAAAACGGCACGTCACTGAATGGGGGGGCAACAAGTATTATAGTGGCTTGGTCTTTGGCGTGACGCCTGATTCTCCCTGTTTTTCAGCGGTATTATCCTA
>NW_007277612.1:0-724 GCF_000164805.1 Carlito syrichta | reverse complement strand
TTCAAAAATCCACTAAACGAGTTAGTCTTTCTTTTTTTTGTAAAGCAGCGTTTATTGAGAGGACAGTGAAACTCCCACAAATGGGAGGGGACCTGATTGCATTGCCCACGAGGTAGTGTTTTATTTTTTTATTCACCGAATCCTGTCGGAGCTTTGTTATAGCACAACCACATAGTATTTTAGCACTTTCTTTAGTTTAGAAATTTTGGATGTTTTTAGTATTATGTAATATCCTCTGAGCTGTTTTTCTAACAGGATTTGAAAATAGCATTAGCTAAGATCATCGTCATTTTCCCAGAATTTTCAATTATCTAAATTTTTATACTAATGAGGAGCCCAAATACTTACTACTTTGGAAATATCCATGTTATTTTGGTTTATGTATATTGGGCCCCAAATTCTCTTTTTTCTGTGTGCCTGATTTTAAATGCTTGGTGATTAAAAATATCAGATTAATCGGAACTTTAATCTGTTGCAGAGTACAGCATTATGTCTTTGGTAGAGAAAATACTAGGGGATTCAAAGGAAATACTCTTTAAAACATAAATTGGGTTAAAACATGAAGAGAATGTGATTTTATAATGCCCTCAAATATATAAGGGAAACATTTGTCTAAGGATTGCACATCTGTAACATTTAATCAAAATTAACAAGGAGAAAATATAGAGTTCACCATGAATATGTACACAAATTTTAAGAATGGAAAAAACTGTTAAATACGATA
>NW_007277611.1:0-843 GCF_000164805.1 Carlito syrichta | reverse complement strand
CCTCAGTCTACTAATAATGGTAGAAAAGCGTGTCTCTTTTTGTCACTTCTGTAGCACTAACCAAGCCTAGAAGATCACTGGTGTGGGGGACACAGGGTGGTTTTCTGTTAGCAGTGTTGTCTGATGCTAGCTCACCAATCCCCAGGCAGGAGGTAGAGTGATGTCAACATCTGAACATCCACAGGGCTGCTTCTTGTTGCTGCTGCATCTCTTGCGGTGTTTGTTTCTCTGCTAGACCCTGCAGAGGGTTCATCTGTGCTGTGTTCTTCCTCATCTCTACTGACACCTGATGGCCAGAGTTATTTCTAGATCTTTCTCGCCTTCATAATTTCTTTCCCTTCTACAGCTGCATCCTTTCAAAGGAGCTCAGTAGGTGAAAGAAAAATCGTAAAAGTCTTGTAATAAATGTAGCTGTGACGTTTGAACTAACATTCTTATCATTTTCATTACAGTGGAGATAGAAGGACTAGTCAACAATTCCTGGAAAAGAACTCTTCCTTATAGCCTATCCATATTTTAAATGCGCAAAATCGGTGACATACTGATATCCTGTGATCGGTTTATTCTGCATCATAGGTTGAGCTTTCTTCCGTTCTTTTGTATTTTATCATGTGTAAATTTTCTTCTTCCTAGACTAATCTGGTAGAGCTAGTAATATTTACTTGTTCTTATAATTTTTTAAAAAAACAAACACATACACAAAAAATTCACTCATTACCTAGTCTGAAAAATAACAGCTGCAGTTCTTTGAGACTCTAAAATATATTTTCCTCATGTCTGTTTTCTGAATTTTCATAAAGAAGCACTTTGCTGTGTAACTGTGGACATATCGTTGTAATTATA
>NW_007277610.1:0-799 GCF_000164805.1 Carlito syrichta | reverse complement strand
CAGTGGTGGGAAACTACGGGGGGATGGGAGATGGGATTAACGGTAGTAAATATCTGTCTGGGGATGGGGAGACACCTCTCATCAATAAGGGTGCCTGAACAAAGCATTTTTGTATACCTAACCTTTAACTGTACCCCTCAATATCATAATAAAAAATATTGATTAAAAAAAAAGAAATGTCATCCCTTGCTGGGTAACATTGCCCAGCCAGATAAGAATCTCTATCGAGCTCTAACATATGGTTGGCTACAGAACACAGAGCCCAGTTAGGCCGGATAGCTTATTTGCTTAAGCTGAGAACTGTGGGCAGCTGGGAGAAGTGCCCTGAAAGCAGAGTCAGAGCCCGGTGATAACCTCTCCTGGGTTGGAGTGGGGATCTTCCCAGGGAAGTCAAGGCACCTGAGGATGACAGGGGGCCATCCACGCCTTCTGCCCACCCACACAATAAACTTCTTCACCTTTCTCTGCCTTCAAAGGGCACTTTCACTTGCGTTATCACATTTAATCCTCATGACAACCTCAAGAAGAGTAGTTTTAGCCTCTTTTTTGCAGATCAGGAAGTTGAGACTCAGCAAGGTTTAGTCAAGTGTCCAAGGTTACACAGCAATGCTGCTGGGACATGGTCTCCAAGTCCAGTGGGTCTGACACATGGGCACCGTGAGATAGAGCTGATGATCTCGACTCTGGGCTGGCCTGGCTTGTGCAACTATGTTAATCACTAGGTCAGATCTTCCAGACTTAGCTGGAAGCACCAGGGTACACTGTCATCTCAAAGGTTCCACACAAGTCTCTCCCACTC
>NW_007277609.1:0-835 GCF_000164805.1 Carlito syrichta | reverse complement strand
ATAGGATGAAGTCAAAGACCAGAATAATCAACAAAGGCTATGACAGGCCCCTGCACTGTCAGCATGGATGAGGCTTTTTAATACATCATCCCAAGTAAGTATTAAAACTTGCTATTCTAAATTACAAGAGAGCCCTTCCAGCTAACTTATGCCCAAAGATATCTAAGAGAAGGTCTAAGTCTTTAAATTAGTCCGTTACAAAATTTCTAATCCTTCACGCGGCAGATTTCCATACCATTTTCTACACTTGGGTGTCTCCCCTAAATGGGAACTTATTCAAAATAAACTTTAGAAATGATAGAGTGAACTCAAAGTTTCACAAGTGAAGTATCAGGAAACTAGACAGCTGCAAGAAATCTTTCAGTATTTCTGACTAAAAAAAAAAAAAACCAACTTCCTCTTCCATGTTCTTCTCTGCACTATCATCCTTAAAAGATGGGAGGTGGCCATTACAGTGGCTCACCCCTGTAATCTCAGCACTTTGGGAGGCCAAGGTGAGAGAATTACCTGAGTTCCAGAGGTTCGAAACCAGCCTGGACAATTTGGTGAGCCCTCATCTCTGCAATAAATCAAAAAATTAGCCAGGCATGGTGATGCCCATCTGTGGTTTCAGCTACTTGGAAGGCTGAAGTAGAAGGATCACCTGAGCCCAGCAGGTCGAGGCTGCAGTGGCAGTGAGTGGGCCACAGAGGGACATTCTGACTCAAAAAAAAAAAAGATGGGAGGCAACGTGTATCCATGACAGGAATATTGGCTTAGAACGGCACCTAGAACATAGCATGTACTGAGAAAATGGGCCTGTGCTGTAATATTCAATGCTTTATTATGAAACAGG
>NW_007277608.1:0-722 GCF_000164805.1 Carlito syrichta | reverse complement strand
TCAAGCTCGCCACAGGGTAAAAGGGCTTAGGACGTCACGCAATATGCAAAAGCCATACGAATCACAAAGTTACGATGACATGGGCACAAAAGTCATATAACTCACAAGGCTTATGATCACATCGATACTGTGTTATTCAAACTTATAACCACTCAGAAAAGGGGAGTAAAAGGAGATTCACATCTTTCAGTTGAAGGAGCATAGACTACAGGGAAGTCAAGGATCTCCTGAAGCTCCTTACTGGGAGTGCTTAGGTGGTAAGGGGAAGCACGCTTTTCACGAGCTCTCACGAACACGGGTTTGGAACCGTACAGGAGCGCTCGCGCCCCGGCCATGCCCTTCTCTAGGGGCCGTGACCATACGGACAGGCATGACAGTGTCTCTGTGTCAGCTGTGCTATCCTCCTTCCCAAACCAAGGCAAGTTACACAACAAAGGACAAAAGGAAGCAGACATCGGTCACTTTAATGTGGACTCTGTTATAGCAAAATCTATATGTGATTATCATATATATGCGATTATCTACGTAAATAAACAAATACGTACATATATAAATCGTATATGTCCTGTGATTTCTAACCGGCCGAGAACTCCAGATAAAAAGGTTTTTACGCCGGGCTCGGTGGCTCAGCCTGTCATCCCGCGCCTTTGGGAGGCTGAGGTGAGTGGATGGCCTGAGCCCGCGGGTTCGCGACCCGCCGGGGCAGGCGAGACCTCATCTCT
>NW_007277607.1:0-798 GCF_000164805.1 Carlito syrichta | reverse complement strand
GGTAAAGGGCCTAGGACGTCACGCAATATGCAAAAGCCATACGAATCACAAAGTTACGATGACATGGGCACAAAAGTCATATAACTCACAAGGCTTATGATCACATCGATACTGTGTTATTCAAACTTATAACCACTCAGAAAAGGGGAGTAAAAGGAGATTCACATCTTTCAGTTGAAGGAGCATAGACTACAGGGAAGTCAAGGATCTCCTGAAGCTCCTTACTGGGAGTGCTTAGGTGGTAAGGGGAAGCACGCTTTTCACGAGCTCTCACGAACACGGGTTTGGAACCGTACAGGAGCGCTCGCGCCCCGGCCATGCCCTTCTCTAGGGGCCGTGACCATACGGACAGGCATGACAGTGTCTCTGTGTCAGCTGTGCTATCCTCCTTCCCAAACCAAGGCAAGTTACACAACAAAGGACAAAAGGAAGCAGACATCGGTCACTTTAATGTCGACTCTGTTATAGCAAAATCTATATGTGATTATCATATATATGCGATTATCTATGTAAATAAACAAATACGTACATATATAAATGGTATATGTCCTGTGATTTCTAACCGGCCGAGAACTCCAGATAAAAAGGTTTTTACGCCGGGCTCGGTGGCTCAGCCTGTCATCCCGCGCCTTTGGGAGGCTGAGGTGAGTGGATGGCCTGAGCCCGCGGGTTCGCGACCCGCCGGGGCAGGCGAGACCTCATCTCTACAATCGATCCAAAAACCAGCCGGGCGTGGCAGCGCGCGCCTGTAATTCCGGCTACACGGAAGGTTGAGGCGGAAGGATCGCCGGAGCCCAG
>NW_007277606.1:0-736 GCF_000164805.1 Carlito syrichta | reverse complement strand
ATTGGTTTGTTAGCTGACAGCATCTGAGTGGCCACTTGAGGGATTTTGGTGAAACATGGGAAAAGTACTACTTCTAAAAGGAGTGAGCGCTCCCATCTGATTCCAGTTATGACCAGTATCAGATGTGACCGTCTGCATGGATATCCAGTTCCAGGTCCATGTGGTTCTTGTGGTCTGACAATTAAGTTCGCGGTCAGGCCACCGTGCACTTACCTTGACAGCCCTTGTACAAACAACCTGGCAAGGTTTCATAACCTTGGTGTATCAGTGTCTCACAGCCATGTTTGTGTCGGCCTGTGGCTGTGTCTTGCTGAGTGAGGGGTGTTCATTATTATCAAACACTTTGGTGTGCCATCGTGAAATTGTCAGAGCTCAAATGAGAGTGACAAACAAACATTTAGTTTCTTGCTAAACTTGGCAGGAGTGGAAGTGAAATCAGCGCCATATTAGTTCAATTTCATGGGGATAATGCCATGAAAAATGGCAGTGTACACATGGATTAAAATCTTTTCTCAAGGGACAGCAAGCATCACTGATGAAGAGAGGGCAGGATGGCCAGCAACAAGCTGAACTTGTGAAAATATCACAGAAGTGGGTTGAACTGTGCATCAAAATCGCCGGCTGACTGTGAGAAGCATAGCAGACTAAATAAACATCGATAGAGAAAGAGTCAGAAAGATCTTGGCATGAGAAAGGTGTGTGCAAATATGGTCCTGAAGGAGCTCTTGCATCAAGA
>NW_007277605.1:0-764 GCF_000164805.1 Carlito syrichta | reverse complement strand
AACAAAAAGGGAAAATATCCTTGATAAAAATTATTAAATTTTGTTCCCTTTTTAGAATACCTGACTTTATCATAGATGTTGCTTTTGAAATTGTAACAGCCAATGGTGGTTACATTATTAATCAAACTTTATTACATTAATAATGGTTGCAGCAACATCTTCCAAAGAATCAGATCTGCATGAGTGTATCTTTAAAACTTATTTATAAATTTATTTCACACATCCTTCCCAATAACTACTGACAGTAATGACCAGAGAGGATGTGAGATACTGGCTTAGGAGTGATGATATGGTTCTCAGATCTGCACAAACCCAAAGATGATTTACTGCTAAATCCCTCAAAGGAAATTGTGTGTGGGATGTGAGAAAGGGGAATGCTAAATGGCATATCTGTGTTTGAGTCTTCCAAGAATGTTTGAAATTTAGACCAGTGTACTATCGTCCATGATTTCATATGTTTTCAACCACCTACGTTATTAAAGATAAACACTTGCCTACTAGAAATCCCTTTAGAAAATCTACTGACAAACATACACCCACAAAACACCTCCTGAGTGTATGCATTCCAGGCTTTAAATGAGTGTGTGCACTAGAAGTCACATGTCCATGGGTTAAAATCTGCTCAACTGGCTTGAGAGACAGCAGCCTCATAAAAGTATCCTACTGAGCAGTGTCACCAAGGTTAGCAGACTTTACAAGCTCAGCAGAACATCTCTGAGAAGTTCTGAAGATCTGCAGAGTCTACCAGCAGATTCCAAGAGTAT
>NW_007277604.1:0-808 GCF_000164805.1 Carlito syrichta | reverse complement strand
AGGTGATTTTTTCTTTCAGATGTGATACAAGTTGGACAGTTTTTTAGAAACACAAGTTGGTATTGCTTATATCATTTTTCTGCTGTTGCTCTCTACAAGAACTGGAAGATTCATACTGTAATTTTTAAAAGGTCTTAGATAATCTATGTTTTCAAGTACCAATAAACTTTCACATTATTGATAGGATAAATTTAGCAAGTAAACTTCTGCCTTGTTTACAGTTCTTCAGGGATTATGCAAATAGCTAATTATTAGATGGTATCTCTGTATGTTGTGAATTGTGAGTGTGAAGCATTTGATCTTTAATTTGTTGTTGACTTATAATTTATTTCCCAGCTTTAAGACAGCAGACCGTTGGTTAAAGAAACCAGAGACATAACTCAAGAAATTTAAAAAATATTTTACTCTCCTTTAAAACTTTTATTTTATTGTCTTTTGTAAGGATGAAAAAGTAATAATTGAAAAATTAACATTAAATACAAAAAGTGGGATATATGTGACAAGTTTATTCTTTTTGATTTTCCATTATCAATAAACATCAACTAATATTTACTCGACCTATAACAATTATTCTCCTGATATAATTTATAAAATATGATGTATCTTTTACTTTATTACTCAGTTGAGTTAAAAGTACTTACTTAAAAATAATAGTGACAAGAAAGCCCTACAGTGAGCCCTTGTATCGGGGAGCTCCACATCTGTGGATTCAACAAAATGCAGATCAAAAATATTTGAAAAAAAATAACCCAATAAAAATACACATATCAACTATGTACATAGCATTTGCATTATATTAAGTATTATA
>NW_007277603.1:0-799 GCF_000164805.1 Carlito syrichta | reverse complement strand
CATGTGACTATTCCCAAAGTAAATCATAGACTACTTTATATTTAATTTATTTCATCCAGAAAAATTATTTGAATGCCAGATACTGCAAAAAATTCCATAATTGCATCTAAGGTATGGTTGCTGATCTCACAGAACTAACCGTCTAATGAGAAATAAAACAAATATGGAAATTAATTACAATATAAAATTGAATAAGATGAGCAAAACTGGAAAAACAGAAGTGCTTACCCTAAACTTTAAGACAAACTAAGCAGTGGCTGTTTATTCACATATTTTCTCTAAATACTTAAGTGTTTATTTATATCATTTATTCTTACAATGCTGGGGTTATACTTTGTATTTTGTTTCCTAATTTTTTTAAATTTGGCATATATCATAAAAGTTCTTTCTTATCCTTAATTATGTTTAAAAATACTGCTTGATGGCCAGAAGGTATTCTGTCATATGGGAGATATTTAAACATTCTATTGTTGAATATTGAGTTTGCTTACTCACTGCTTCAAGCCTCAGCAAAAGTAAAGAAAAAGATCAATAAACATTCATTTTTAATGTAAAGTATATTCAAATGTGTTTTCTACTACATGCATCAGGCAAAGTTAGTATCAGATCATACGTTTCACATTTTAATCTACATATAATTGTTACACAGTCCTATTCAGAGTAAATGCGTAACAAATTGCCACAGGTAGATTTTCTTATTTACTAACTTTGCTTTCCAGTTACTTACTTGCATGATTTTCATCATTTACCCAAGGACATAATTCTGTACCTGCTGTATTTGCTTTGACCTATTTATTTA
>NW_007277602.1:0-770 GCF_000164805.1 Carlito syrichta | reverse complement strand
ATCCTGCGCCTTTGGGAGGCTGCGGTGAATGGATTGCCTGAGACCGCGGGTTCAAGAGCCGCCTGGGCAACTTGGCAAGACCTCATCTCTACAATAAATAAAAAATGAGCCGAGTGTGGTAGCGCGCACCTGGAGTCCCAGCTACTCAGAAGGCTGAGGCAGAAGGATCACCAGGGTCCAGCAGGTAGAGGCTGCGGTGGCCGGGAGCGGCCACTGCACTCCAGTCTGGGTGACAGAGTGAGACTCCAACTCAAAGAAAAAAAGTGAAAATGTCTGTCAGGGATCTTTTCCCAGCAGGCAAGTTGTGGACTAGGATGACTTCTAAGGTTTCATTTGTATGCCGTGATTTTAAGATTCCAAAACAGCGCACAGAATGAGTAGGCTTCATTTGGTAGTACAGGCTCAAGTCTAGGATAATTTAGTTTGAGAGTTAAATTATGAAACAGACATTAAAACATTTACAAACCACAGTGAGTTTTTTTTTAATTGACAGTCCAGTCATTTTGAGAATTTAAGTTGCACTTTATTGTCATAGATTTTCCTTGAGTCATAATAATTTAGTTTGTATATAGAAGGTAATTCCAGTTCTGCATCATTACAAAACAAAATATTAAATGAAACTCAAACTGCTTCTTTTCTTCATGTTGCATCAAAGTCTTTTTGTTCCTTTTGCATGGACTTTCAGTTCTTTACAAGAATAAAAAATACACTCCTTTTCCTCAGAACTTCCCTTCTCAGCAAACCACTAAGGTTTGCATTATATGACCGTA
>NW_007277601.1:0-588 GCF_000164805.1 Carlito syrichta | reverse complement strand
GACTTAATTAGCTTGCTAGATGACTAGCCCACTGACTTAAATAGCTCGCTACTTAGCTAGCCAGATGGCTAGCCAGCTGACTTAACTAGCTGATTTAAATAGATGGCCTGCTTTCTACTAGGCTGAATAGCTAGCTTACTATATAGCTAGCCAGCTGGCTAGTCAGCTGACTAAACTAAGTGACTTAACAAACTAGCCTTCTGTCTAGCCAGCTGAATAAATTAGCAAGCTACCTAGCTAGCCAACTGGCTAGCCAACTGATTTAACTAGGTGATTTAACAAGCTAGCCAGCGGGCTGGACAGCTGACTTAACTTCTAGCTACCTAACTAGCCAGCTGTCTAGTCAGCTTATTAAACAGGGTGACTTAACTAGCTAGCCTGCTGACTAGAAGGCTGAATCAACTGCCTATGTACCTAGCTAGTCAGCTGCATAGCCAACTGATTTTACTTGCTAGCAACTTACGTATCCTGCTGACTTACCAGCTGATTTATCTACCTAGGTACCTACGTAACCAGCTGGCTAGTGAGCTGACTTAACTAGGTTACTTAACTAGCTATTTAACTGATTAGCCAGCTGACTTAACTAGG
>NW_007277600.1:0-760 GCF_000164805.1 Carlito syrichta | reverse complement strand
GTAGTATTGTTAATTTAAGAGCTATTTGAATTTTCTAAAGGCCACTTCTATGCCAGATTGATTGTAGGATGAAAGACATTTACAAGATCTAAAAGGAATAATGAGATGTGCATTTCTGGCCCGTACCCAGCTTTTCAAGATTATTCCACTTTCCTGTGTCTCTAACAATTTTTTTATGTCTCTGAAAATTTATATACTCAAATTCTATCCCCTTTTCACAAAAGAAGAAAACATCTCTCAATACATACCATCCCCCTCTCCTCCTTCTCTCTCTCTTGCTTCATCTCTCCTCCGCCTCAATGGACCCTTCTTCTAATTAATTCTAAATTATCCTTTGAAGCTTATTACAAATGAGATTTCAAAGAAGGCTTACTTGCCTGCATCTCCATCACCTAAGTAAGGTCCTCTTTAATCTCTCATCTCAGTTTTAGTTTTTCTTTGCAGTATTTATCAGAGACTGTGTTTTCACAGTCTGTGATTACTTTATAAATTTCTATCTCCCACATTCAAATCTAGGTTTTGTGAGAATTAGGTCTGAGTTTGGTTTGTTCCCTGCTGCCCAGACTTAACCAAGTGCTTTCCCCACTACGTGTTCAAAACTCTTTGCTAAATAAATAAAGTGAGAGACTTTCTTTTCTTGCCCATAGCAGAAAATGGTTTTATTTATTTATTCTATAAAGTTTTAAAAGTTTCTCCAGTGTGCCAAAGTCTGTGAGAATTAAATGATAAATCAGACACAGACTTTAAAAAAAAATTCAGT
>NW_007277599.1:0-777 GCF_000164805.1 Carlito syrichta | reverse complement strand
TGCACTAGTTTGCATTCCTACCAGCAGTGTAGAAGCATTCCTTTTTCCCTGCATTCTCACCAGCATCTGTTGTTGATTGTTTTATTAATGATGGCCATTCTTACTGGGGTTAGGTGGAATGTCAATGTGGTTTTGATTTGCATTTCTCTGATGATGAGTGAGGTCAAGCACTTTTTCATGTGTCTGTTGACTGCCCATATCTCTTCTTTTGAGAAGTGTCTATTCATGTATTTTGCCAACTTTTTAATAAGGCTGTTTGGGTTTTTTTGCTTACAGCACATTTGAGTTCCTTGCAGATCCTGGTTGTAGGCCTTTTTCAGATATAAAGTTGTAGAATAGTGTTTCCCAATCTGTGGGCCGTCTCCCTGCTCTTTTGATGGTTGCTTTTGCTTTGCAGAAGCTCATTAGTTTGATGAGATTCTACTTGTCTATCTTATTTCTTGGGATGTGGGCATTTATGGTTATGAATAGGAATTGGTTGCAGTTCCAATTACCATAAGGATATCTCCTGCTTTTCTAAGATTCTTATAGTTTGAGGTTTTATGTTTAGGTCTTTGATCCATTTAGAGTTAATTTTTGTGTATGGTGATAGGTAGGGGTCCTGTTTCAATCTTCTGCATATAATCAACCAGTTTTCCCAGCACCATTTACTGAGTAGGTTTTCCACTCCCCAGTGGTTGTTGTTGGAGTTTTGTCAAAGATGAGTTGGTTGAGAAATTGAGGTTTGATTCCAGAATCTTTATCCTGTTCCATTGGTCTATATGTCTGTTCTTGTAC
>NW_007277598.1:0-790 GCF_000164805.1 Carlito syrichta | reverse complement strand
TCACCATGATGGTAAAGGGGTTGTATTGAACTGGGGATATTTATTAATATATAGTTAACATGGGTAAACGTGTGTTTTAAAAAGGTTTCTTTTTCCATTTGCCCTGTTAGCTTAAGCATCATGCAAACCATAACCACTTCTAGGTAGCAACAGAATTTGATTTAGGCCATAATAGTTTTTCAAAGATTGAAGGAGCCACTCCTCAGGTTGTTTTTCTATCTTCATTCTTTCCACTTTTCTATCAGTTTTTGGCAGGGTTAGAAATATTTCCATATACTTCTCTCTAATCTCCACCTCGGCCTCTATCAATTTCTTTTTATAAAGACAAGGAATCATAATATGTCACTTGACTATTAATACTGTCGACTTCAACATTGCAGAATTTTAGAAAACTGTAGATATGGAGGAAGAAAAAGCCAAGTTGTGCTTATGAAACATAATTGTGGTGCTGCATGTTCCACATCTTCTATTATCTTCTGTTCTTAGAACCTCCCTGGCTTCCAGGCTTTTTCTTTAGAGTCTGCAATAGCAGGAAGCCTTTGCAAGAACCACAAAGCTAAAGTCTTACTGCAAATATGCTTATACTCTTCTAATAATAAAAAAAAGTGAGAGCGTAGCCAGGCTCGGTGGCTCAGCCTGTAATCCCGCGCCTGAGGTGAGTGGATTGCCTGAGCCTGCGCGTTCGAGACCCACCTGGGCAACTTGGCAAGACCTCATCTCTACAATAAAATCAAAATGAGCCGGTCATGGTAGCGCGCGCCTGTAGTTCCAGCTACTTGGAAGGCTGAGG
>NW_007277597.1:0-471 GCF_000164805.1 Carlito syrichta | reverse complement strand
GGCCAGTCAGCTGGCTAGCTGGTTAAGTCAGCTAGTGAAGTCAGCTTTCCAGACAGCTTGCTAGCTAGATAGCTAGCTAATTAAGTCAGCTAGTTAAGTCAGCTGGCTAGCTAGGTAGTTAGTTAGTCAAGTCAGTTAGTTAAATCAGCGGACTAGCTAGTTAAGACAGTTGTTAGCTAGCTAGCCTGATGCTCAGCAGGGTAGCTAGCTAGTTAAGGGAGCTGGCCAGTCAGCATGTCGCCTAGAAAAGTTACCTAGTTAAATCAGCTTGTGAGCTAGCTGGTTAGCTAGGAAACTAGGTAGTTAAGTCAGCTGGCAAACCAGTGGGATACTTAGATAGCAAGCTAGTTAATTCAACTGGCTAGTCAATTGGCTAGCTAGAGTTTTCAGTTAGTTTAATAAGCTTCCTAAATAGCTAGATAACTAGATATGTCAGCTAGTTGAGTAATCTGGCTGGCCAGCTGCCTAACT
>NW_007277596.1:0-814 GCF_000164805.1 Carlito syrichta | reverse complement strand
AGAGTCCCCGGGGTGTGCGAGGGCTACTGCAGATTGCCGCTACTGCCTGGAGCCTCAGTGGGGAGCTCACATGAGTCCTTGTCTTGGGGGATACTGTCACAGCCTCTCCAACCTGCTAGAATAAATGAGAGCTTTCTGTTCTGGAAGAGTTAGATGGGTGGTGGATTCAACTCTCTGTCAACAGGGTTTCTTTTGCCTTGTTTGAAAATTAATTTTAAAATTTGTAATTGACACACAACGAACCTACATACCTATGGGGTACAGTGTGAAGTTTCAGCGCATGTGTCCATTGTATAATTGATCCAGAGACCCGCGAATGTCGGTCCATATTGCCACAGCCCCTAGAGAAGAGCATAGCAAGGACGCAATATTCCTGAGAACTAATAAAAAGTGCACTTCCCCTTATCTCTTTTGCGCTCCCGGTAGTCTACACTCCATCAACCGAAAGATGCAAATCTCCTTTAATTCCTTTTTCTGAATGGTTATAAGTTTGAATAATATAGAATCGGTGTAATTGTAAGCCTGGTGATTGTCTCACTTTTGTGTAATGCTTGATGTCTCAGGTCTGGTCTGGATCAAAAAATGTTACTATGATCCATGTGGCCGATCTCAAGTTCTATACAATGCTCTGGCGGTCACGTGACTAACGTACTAACAACTCTGGACTGATAAAAGTGAACTGTAAAAACCTGGAGGGTGAACAGAACCATTTTAGAAAGACCTCGAGTCTGGCTGTGCTCCCTGGATTCGAAGTCATACATGCACTTCTTTCCACCAGGTCCCTGCCCTCTTGATTTATTGGTATCAAGGGGAG
>NW_007277595.1:0-935 GCF_000164805.1 Carlito syrichta | reverse complement strand
TACTGCAGATTGCCGCTACTGCCTGAGCTCAGTGGGAGCTCACATGAGTCTGTCTGGGGATACTGTCACAGCCTCTCCAACTGCTAGAATACATGAGAGCTTCTGTCTGGAAGAGTTAGATGGGTGGTGGATTCAACTCTCTGTCAACAGGGTTTCTTTTGCGTTATTGAAAATTAATTTTAAAATTTGTAATTGACACACAACGAACCTACATACGTATGGGGTACAGTGTGAAGTTTCAGCGCATGTGTCCATTGTATAATTGATCCAGAGACCCGCGAATGTCGGTCCATATTGCCACAGCCCCTAGAGAAGAGCATAGCAAGGACGCAATATTCCTGAGAACTAATAAAAAGTGCACTTCCCCTTATCTCTTTTGCGCTCCCGGTAGTCTACACTCCATCAACCGAAAGATGCAAATCTCCTTTAATTCCTTTTTCTGAATGGTTATAAGTTTGAATAATATAGAATCGGTGTAATTGTAAGCCTGGTGATTGTCTCACTTTTGTGTAATGCTTGATGTCTCAGGTCTGGTCTGGATCAAAAAATGTTACTATGATCCATGTGACCGATCTCAAGTTCTATACAATGCTCTGGCGGTCACGTGACTAATGTACTAACAACTCTGGACTGATAAAAGTGAACTGTAAAAACCTGGAGGGTGAACAGAACCATTTTAGAAAGACCTCAAGTCTGGCTGTGCTCCCTGGATTCGAAGTCATACATGCACTTCTTTCCACCAGGTCCCTGCCCTCTTGATTTATTGGTATCAAGGGGAGCAGTTGAGCATTACTCAGACCATAATACAATGACCAAATCAAGATGAGTCCATATCCACCACTTTGAACATTCACTATTCTTTGTGGTGATAACATTTAAAAACTTCTCTCCTGGCTATCTTGGAATATTCAGGACATCGTTATTGCCAGGGTCAC
>NW_007277594.1:0-733 GCF_000164805.1 Carlito syrichta | reverse complement strand
GCTTGGAAAAATCCAGCTGTGAAGCCATCAGGCCCTAGGTTCTTTTTTCTCCCTCTCTCTTTCTTTATCTTGTTTTTTGCTTTGTTTTGTTTTGTTTTTTGAGTTGGGGTCCAATCTGTTGCAGGCTGAAGTGCAGTGCGCTAACCATTCTTCTGCTTTGGATCCTTCTGTTTTATTTTACACAAAACTATTTGCTGAGTCAAAGATTGAGTGAATGATGAGTCTTCACTCTTCAAGGGAAAGTCAATGTGGGCTGATTACCTAAAGAGTTTACAGTCATGAAAATGGATTAAATAATCGCCTGTCCACAAAAAGGCATGAAGGAAGACTTTGGGAGCCAGGTTGATGTCTCATATTTTTGCAAAGGCTTGTGACAAAGGCCAGTCTGCCCGAAAGGGTGTGTAATCCTGAATCTTTTCTCCAAGACCATGACTGATGAGTGAAGAGGAGACAAGTCATTTTTTTATTTTTTGGGGAGGGGAGGGCGATTGCAAGCCTTGGCAATACACTCTATCAAGAGGTAATCGGTCTCTTTGTCTTTTTGGCTTCATCTAATTTTTTGGAAATTCTCAGAGTACCAAACAGCACACAGGCAGGAAAAGCCACATGGGCTTGTCAATGAGCCACTCAACTCAAATCCTAAGAGATAGGTTGGTGTGAAATTTCAGTTATGAAGTCAGTGTAGCACCAGCCTTCTGATAATGTGTGTGCTTCATGAGAGTAGACACGTGTG
>NW_007277593.1:0-753 GCF_000164805.1 Carlito syrichta | reverse complement strand
CACCTAACAAGTGTCAAACATATGCTGCAAGGAGAAACTGCAAGAATAACTTCAGGGAGAAACAGATGAACCATTATTGTAGCCAGAGAACTTAACATTTTTCTATCATAAGTGGACAAATCCAGCAGGTGGAAAATTAATAAGACATAGATGAGCAGCACCATATCACTGGATAGAAGTGATATCCAGCCGGGCACGGTGGCTCAAACCTGTCATCACAGCAATTTGGGAGGCCGAGGTGAGGGGATTGCCTGAGCCCATGGGTTCGAGAACAGCTTGGGCAACTTGGCAAGACCTCATCTATACAATAAATCAAAAACTTAGCTGAGCATGGCAGCATGCACCTGTAGTTCTGGCTACTTGGAAGGGTGAGGTGGAAGGATCACCTGAGCCCAGTATGTCAACACTGGGGTGGCCATGAGCATGCCACTGCACTCCAGCCTCCAATTTTAAAAATGTGTTTAAAAATGGAAGTGATA
Source organism: Carlito syrichta (assembly GCF_000164805.1). Classification (NCBI taxonomy): domain Eukaryota; kingdom Metazoa; phylum Chordata; class Mammalia; order Primates; family Tarsiidae; genus Carlito; species Carlito syrichta. The sequence goes on along the minus strand of NW_007277593.1, from coordinate 274 downwards.
ACTATAGTTCTCCACCTGACAACAGCAGATCACACACTCAATCTCACATAAAGTATTCAGCAAAGACTGTTAATGGAAAATAAAACACACCTTAACACATCTGAAAAATAAGATCATACAATGTCTGCTTTCAGACCATAATGGAATTATTCCAGATCAAAATTCGAAAGAAACTGGAAAAATTCTTAATATTTGGAGGTTAAAAACACATTTCTAAGCAACACGTGGGTCATGAGGAGATATCAAGAGAAATTAAAAATATATTTTGAACTTA
>NW_007277592.1:0-817 GCF_000164805.1 Carlito syrichta | reverse complement strand
ATGAGTATGCTGTAGGAGGATAAAGAAGACTGTTTTTCTGATTCTTTAGAATCAGCTTATGAGCTACTTGGCTTAGCCAAAAGACTTTTCAGTCTTGGATGGAAAACTCAATTCAGACTACTAGAACCTAGCTGGGAGAGAAGGAGGCCAATCCAGGAGTAAAGGCATCAGGAAGAGGATAGAGCCAGGTCGTGTATATGGCCAGTCCTCCCGGTGATAACTAGTCGTGGGTCTTATCATTTTCAGGCACAACTTGGAATGATTTGACAGTTAACCTGTGAGCCCGACATGGTGGCGTGCATCTAAAATTCCTTCCAGCTACAAGGAAGGCTGAGTCCACCAGTTGGAGTCTGCGATGCCCATGAGCACCTCACTGCACTCTAGCCTGGGCGACAAGAGTGAGAATTCACACAAAAAAAGAAACAAGATGCCTACAACTCCTAGGACCCTCTTTCTATGATAAATGCCTCAAGGCCTGCTCTTGACTGCAAATGGCATGCCCTTGAACTACTCAAACTCTGAGGAAACTGAAACCCTGTCCCCCTCTTGCCTGTGCTGAGACCTCTTGGAAGCTGCTGACTCAGTCTTGGTCCCTCATTCCTCAGAAATTCCCCAAATATCTGCATCTTGCTCTGGCTTGTGCCACTTCCGTTCAATCCTTGCTTCCTCAATGGCTAGGGCATTGCAAAGATCTTTCCGACTCATCCATGAAACTTTGTCCTCACGATGGCGCTGTGGCTCCAGAGGACGCTCACAGGCCTGTCTGACACCCGCCCATCAACTTGGAAAAAAAAGGGCCATCGAACTCTCCTCCCTG
>NW_007277591.1:0-926 GCF_000164805.1 Carlito syrichta | reverse complement strand
TCTTCAAGAATGAGTCAAAGGAAATGGCGTTTACAACACTGACTCAATGGGGGAAACGTACCCCACTACTTAGACCAGTATATTATCCTCCCTGACAAAACAACTACCACCTCCACTCTAATTCATCAACTTCTTTACTATTCTCCCTGGTTATGAAAATTAGTGTCTGTTAATTTTGGAGCACAAAGAGAAATAGCCAAGTTCAAATTTTCTGACAGCTGATTTATGACTACTCACTGGCAAAGCCCACTTAGATCCAGCAAGGGACAACTGTGTTTGCTCAAATACTATGGTCCTGGCCAGTCTGCTGATTTGGGGTAGAGAATGAAGACCCTGCCACAGACAAAGCAACTTGGGCCAAGGTAAGTGCATGAGACCACAGTGACACTTGGCCCACTGAAGGCATTTGGGGTAGTGGGGTTGTCAGCTAAAATGCAGAATGCCCAGTTAAATTCAATTCCAGATAAGCAATGGATGGTTTTTAGTATGAGTATGTCCCATGCAATGTTTGCAACATACTTATACTAAAAAGTTATTTGTTGAACATCTGAAATCAAATATAACTAGAATTCTGAAATTTTATTTGCTAAATCTGGCAATCCTAACTTGGAGTTTCTATTGATGTTGAGGCAGCCAAGTAAATTCATGCCCAAAGCAATCACACCAAATGGAGGGCCAATGCAAACCCCCAGGATTGAGCAGAGGATGAGAAAGGAGTAGCAAAAATTTCACTGCCCACTCTTCCCTCACTCACATTGACTCCAGGGACCGGAGTGAGCTGCTCTGTGACTTGGACACAGCTTTCTCAGGAAATTAAGCCAGGAGGCCAGAAGACTGAAAGGAAAATAGATTCAATTTGCAAAGAGCAAGTCAGACTATAAATAAGGAAATGTCATTAACTAAAAGCAGAGACACTAGAAACCACC